>NC_060138.1:603972060-604275090 GCF_021461385.2 Schistocerca piceifrons
GCCCTACCTTCCTATTCATAACGAATCCCACTCCCGTTATCCCACTTTCTATTGCTGTTGATATTACTCTATACTAGACTGACCATAAATCCTTTTCTTCTTTCCATTTCACTTCACTGACCCCTACTGCAACTGCTGTGTTCGGATGCAGGCTGAGTTGGCATCCCTTCGCTCCCAGCTTCAGGCAGTGTTGGCTTCGGTCACACAGCTTGAGGCTGTTGCCAATGGGCATCACTGTGGGGGTCCGGATGGGGGTTTGTCGGGGACGGCCAGCTCGTCCCACGCATCCCCTGATCGGACTACGACTGTGGTTGCCCGGGATACTGCCCGCATTGAGGCTGATCCCTCACCTGTGGTAGAGTGGGAGGTCGTTTCAAGGTGTGGCAGGGGGCGAAAGACATTCCGGAGGGCTGAACAGAAAGCCTCTCCAGTTTGTCTGACGAACCGGTTTCAGGCTCTGTCTCAGGCTGATACTGATCTTCGGCCTGACATGGCTGCTTGTCCTGTTCCAGAGGTTGCCCCTCAGTCTGCAAGATCCGGGCAGTTGCAGAGGGTGGGCTTACTGGTAGTTGGGAGCTCCAACGTCAGGCGCGTAATGGGGCCCCTTAGGGAAATGGCAGCAAGAGAGGGGAAGAAAACCAATGTGCACTCCGTGTGCATACCGGGGGGAGTCATTCCAGATGTGGAAAGGGTCCTTCCGGATGCCATGAAGGGTACAGGGTGCACCCGTCTGCAGGTGGTCGCTCATGTCGGCACCAATGATGTGTGTCGCTATGGATCGGAGGAAACCATCTCTGGCTTCTGGCGGCTATCTGATTTGGTGAAGACTACCAGTCTCGCTAGCGGGATGAAAGCAGAGCTCACCATCTGCAGCATCGTCGACAGGACTGACTGCGGACCTTTGGTACAGAGCCGAGTGGAGGGTCTGAATCAGAGGCTGAGACGGTTCTGCGACCGTGTGGGCTGCAGATTCCTCGACTTGCGCCATAGGGTGGTGGGGTTTCGGGTTCCGCTGGATAGGTCAGGAGTCCACTACACGCAACAAGCGGCTACACGGGTAGCAGGGGTTGTGTGGCGTGGGCTGGGCGGTTTTTTAGGTTAGATGGCCTTGGGCAAGTACAGAAAGGGCAACAGCCTCAACGGGTGCGGGGCAAAGTCAGGACATGCGGGGACCAAGCAGCAATCGGTATTGTAATTGTCAACTGTCGAAGCTACGTTGGTAAAGTACCAGCACTTGAAGCGCTGATAGAAAGCACCGAAGCTGATATCGTTATAGGTACAGAAAGCTGGCTTAAGCCAGAGATAAATTCTGCCGAAATTTTTACAAAGGTTCAGACGGTGTTTAGAAAGGATAGATTGCATGCAACCGGTGGTGGAGTGTTCGTCGCTGTTAGTAGTAGTTTATCCTGTAGTGAAGTAGAAGTGGATAGTTCCTGTGAATTATTATGGGTGGAGGTTACACTCAACAACCGAGCTAGGTTAATAATTGGCTCCTTTTACCGACCTCCCAACTCAGCAGCATTAGTGGCAGAACAACTGAGAGAAAATTTGGATTACATTTCACATAAATTTTCTCAGCATGTTATAGCCTTAGGTGGAGATTTCAATTTACCAGATATAGACTGGGACACTCAGATGTTTAGGACGGGTGGTAGGGACAGAGCATCGAGTGACATTATACTGAGTGCACTATCCGAAAACTACCTCGAGCAATTAAACAGAGAACCGACTCGTGGAGATAACATCTTGGACCTACTGATAACAAACAGACCCGAACTTTTCGACTCTTTAAGTGCAGAATACGGAATCAGTGATCATAAGGCCGTTGCAGCATCCCTGAATATGGAAGTTAATAGGAATATAAAAAAAGGGAGGAAGATTTATCTGTTTAGCAAGAGTAATAGAAGGTAGATTTCAGACTACCTAACAGATCAAAACGAAAATTTCTGTTCCGACACTGACAATGTTGAGTGTTTATGGAAAAAGTTCAAGGCAATCGTAAAATGCGTTTTAGACAGGTACGTGCCGAGTAAAACTGTGAGGGACGGGAAAAACCCACCGTGGTTCAACAACAAAGTTAGGAAACTACTGCAAAAGCAAAGAGAGCTCCACTCCAAGTTTAAACGCAGCCAAAACCTCTCAGACAAACAGAAGCTAAACGATGTCAAAGTTAGCGTAAGGAGGGCTATGCGTGAAGCGTTCATCGAATTCGAAAGTAAAATTCTATGTACCGACTTGACAGAAAATCCTAGGAAGTTCTGGTCTTACGTTAAATCAGTAAGTGGCTCGAAACAGCATATCCAGACACTACGGGATGATGATGGCATTGAAACAGAGGATGACACGCGTAAAGCTGAAATACTAAACACCTTTTTCCAAAGCTGTTTCACAGAGGAAGACCGCACTGCAGTTCCTTCTCTAAATCCTCGCACAAACGAAAAAATGGCTGACATCGAAATAAGTGTCCAAGGAATAGAAAAGCAACTGGAATCACTCAATAGAGGAAAGTCCACTGGACCTGATGGGATACCAATTCGATTCTACACAGAGTACGCGAAAGAACTTGCCCACCTTCTAACAGCCGTGTACCGCAAGTCTCTAGAGGAACGGAGGGTTCCAAATGATTGGAAAAGAGCACAGGTAGTCCCAGTCTTCAAGAAGGGTCGTCGAGCAGATGCGCAAAACTATAGACCTATATCTCTGACGTCGATCTCTTGTAGAATTTTAGAACATGTTTTTTGCTCGCGTATCATGTCATTTCTGGAAACCCAGAATCTACTATGTAGGAATCAACATGGATTCCGGAAACAGCGATCGTGTGAGACCCAACTCGCTTTATTTGTTCATGAGACCCAGAAAATATTAGATACAGGCTCCCAGGTAGATGCTATTTTTCTTGACTTCCGGAAGGCGTTCGATACAGTTCCTCACTGTCGCCTGATAAACAAAGTAAGAGCCTACGGAATATCAGACCAGCTGTGTGCCTGGATTGAAGAGTTTTTAGCAAACAGAACACAGCATGTTGTTATCAATGGAGAGACGTCTACAGACGTTAAAGTAACCTCTGGCGTGCCACAGGGGAGTGTTATGGGACCATTGCTTTTCACAATATATATAAATGACCTAGTAGATAGTGTCGGAAGTTCCATGCGGCTTTTCGCGGATGATGCTGTAGTATCCAGAGAAGTTGCAGCATTACAAAATTGTAGCGAAATGCAGGAAGATCTGCAGCGGATAGGCACTTGGTGCAGGGAGTGGCAACTGACCCTTAACATAGACAAATGTAATGTATTGCGAATACATAGAAAGAAGGATCCTTTATTGTATGATTATATGATAGCGGAACAAACACTGGTAGCAGTTCCTTCTGTAAAATATCTGGGACTATGCGTGCGGAACGATTTGAAGTGGAATGATCATATAAAATTAATTGTTGGTAAGGCGGGTGCCAGGTTGAGATTCATTGGGAGAGTGCTTAGAAAATGTAGTCCATCAACAAAGGAGGTGGCTTACAAAACACTCGTACGACCTATACTTGAGTATTTCTCATCAGTGTGGGATCCGTACCAGATCGGTCTGACGGAGGAGATAGAGAAGATCCAAAGAAGAGCGGCGCGTTTCGTCACAGGGTTATTTGGTAACCGTGATAGCGTTACGGAGATGTTTAATAAACTCAAGTGGCAGACTCTGCAAGAGAGGCGCTCTGCATCGCGGTGTAACTTGCTCGCCAGGTTTCGAGAGGGTGCGTTTCTTGATGAGGTATCGAATATATTGCTTCCCCCTAGTTATACTTCCCGAGGAGATCACGAGTGTAAAATTAGAGAGATTAGAGCGCGCACGGAGGCTTTCAGACAGTCGTTCTTCCCGCGAACCATACGCGACTGGAACAGGAAAGGGAGGTAATGACAGTGGCTCGTAAAGTGCCCTCCGCCACACACCGTTGGGTGGCTTGCGGAGTATCAATGTAGATGTAGATGTAAATGTACTATATCTAGATTGAGCCCTTGCATTTCCCTTTTTGGATTTTCTAGCTTCCCTACCACGTTCAAGCTTCTGACATTCCACGCACCGACTCGTTGAACGTTATCCTTTCCATAGTTATTCAATCTTTTTGTCTTGATCTCCTCCTCCATTGTCAGTCCTCTCCCGGAGATCCGAATGGGGAACTGTTCTGGATACTTTTGCCAATGGAGCGGTCATAATGACACTTTTTCAATCACTGGCCACGTCTTCTGCGGATACACGTTATGTATATTTAATGCAATGGTTTCCATCTCTCTGCATCCTCATACCGTTGATCATTGCTGATTCTTCCGCCTTCAGCCTGCCGCTGTGACCGTGCGGTTCTAGGTACTTCAATCCGGATCCGCGCGCTGCTGCTACGGTAGCAGGTTCGAATCCTGCCTCAGGCATTAAAGTGTGTGATGTCCTTAGGTTACTTAGGTTCAAGTAGTTCTAAGTCTAGGGGACTGACGACCTCAGATGTTAAGTCTCATAGTGCTTGGAGCCATTTGAATCTTCCGCCTTTAGGGGAAGTTTCCAATCCCAAGGACAAGAGAGTGCCCTGAAGCTCTGTCCGCTCCTCCATCCTCTTTGACAAGGACATTGGCAGAAAGAGGGTGACTTCTTATGATGGAAGTTTTCGGTCGTCAGTGCCGCCAAGGCTAGTCGGAAATTATTACAATTCATAAGCGTGCTCGTTCATTTCTCTTATCCTATTTGCGAATTTCTCCACCTTCTTCGTCGATTTCCCTTGCCTCTTTACCATAGTACTCAATCTCTCCCGATAGTATTATGCATTATTCTGCTTCTTATATCACTGCAACAACGCTTTCTTCAACTGTTCAAACACCGTTGCCTTTCTTAAAGCCTCAGAACATCTTACATACGTTTTAGCTGCTTCCACTAACTGCAGCTTAGTCGCGTGCAACAACTGATTATCGTTCAGCCTTTCATCACAGCTGACGTCGCTAGATCCTCTACAAAAGAACGCGCATTCTCCAATGCCCTACCCGAAAATGGCACAATCAATCCAGCGGCAGCCGGATTCATTTCCTGCTGTGGCACTTGAGGTAACGACAGCTATTCACTCCTGGCGTATTATCCGCTGTTAATTGAGCTACCTTATCCAATAATATCCACACCGCCTCAGGTTCCGACACATCTTGCGTCTGCGATTCTGTCGTTCTGCTGTTTTCAACCTTAACATCCCAAATTACGAATCACACAACCCCAATAAGGAAAACTCATTCAAGTGGTCATGCCACTACTCCTCGCATTTACTACAATAAACCACTCAACTACAACATAAAACAAAACAACCTTAATTCCTACGTCTTAAGCCGGGTTCACACAGACAACAAAAGTATCGCCACTGCTAATGGCGAACTGCAGTTGCTTTGTAGTTGCATGTGTGAACTCCTAGTTTTCGGTGGCGCCATTTAAGAAGCGCAACTTTTGTCACGCCACAAAAAGTTGAACTTGGTTCTACTTTGTTGCACCGTTTTGCCTTCTCCACAATCGAATAACGTCATTCGATTGCTGCCTCGCGGCTGGATTCAAACCTTTCTAGTGCGTATTCGTTCGCAGATAGTACTTTTGTTTGTGCGTTTGCTATTAATTAGAACTATGATTGAAGGACAGTTCTTTTGTACTTTCATGTATGATTACCTCATTCCGTAAATAATGAAAGCTAGGGATCTGTAGTTCATAAAGACATCTGAAGTACTGAGAGTATGTTTAGACACTGTTAATTGCTGCATATTTCCAACACTGCAGTTAAAGCTCTGGCTAGTGAATCTGTGAAATATCTAAGGCAATGTTGCTGTGGGCTGGTTGTAAAATGATTTCAGCTACACATGATATGAAAGATAAAATACTGAAATAGTATATACTGCTACTTAACGAGTGCAGAAAATTTCAGTTCGGTGAAAAATCAATTTACTTTCACTGTTGAGAACAGCTAAAGGGGCTATGTTTTATCACTTACATTCAAATGAGACTTAAGGTCATCGTAAATAGCATCCAGCACTTCGCACAAGAATACTGAAATAGTATTTTTCGGGACACGGTAGGTGTACTGGAGAGATGAAATGGAATCACCACTTGCCAAATATCGGAGAGTTACTTGAAGTTTCATACAAGCAGGGATTGCATCTCTCATGTGTGTATCCGATCTTTGAATAGAGCTTGATACACAGCTCAACCAGTACTCGAAATTCATCTTCGACATCCGAAAATGGTTTACGAATGAATTTTTATCTTCCAATGTTAATTCTTTTATGGGCGTATTTGTTGCTCCCATATAATTTCTGCGCGATATCCACTTACGGATCCATTTGCGTTTCCGTTTCTTTGTTGTTGACTCTTCGCTCAGTTCTTCAAATGGCTCTGAGCGCTATGGGACTCAACTTCTGAGGTCGTTAGTCCTCTAGAACTTAGAACTAGTTAAACCTAACTAACCTATGGAAATCACACACATCCATGCCCGACCGTAGCGGTCTCGCGGTACCAGGCTGCAGCGCCTAGAACCGCACGGCCACTTCGGCCGGCTCGCTCAGTTCTAATGCCACAATCGGCGCTACAACATTAACGCAGGCCCGAATCATTTCAGCTGTGACAGGTGACGCCATTTTGCAAACTGCGCAATTACGAAGAATTTGTGGCGTCCTGTGTGAACGGTAGCTCACAGCGCCACTCAATAATGACTTGACTTGTGGCGATACTTTCGTTGCGTGTGTGAACCCGGCTTTACCACTAACACTTAAATGCTTCTCGGCGTCGTTTCTTCATAATCAATACGCCACATGTGTAACTCTGCTCCTCCAATACATCTTACACCTTCCAAAGCAAAACTGTTCGTCACTCACCACACCCTGCGACTGCTGTATGTGAATGGTTCTTGTAGATTACGTAAGTGGTGGTTCCGAATGCCGTACTGCACAGATAACGGCCGCTACTCTGACACCAGATGAAGTGGCCAGAGGTACTGGGATGCTAGA
This sequence comes from Schistocerca piceifrons, assembly GCF_021461385.2. NCBI lineage: Eukaryota > Metazoa > Arthropoda > Insecta > Orthoptera > Acrididae > Schistocerca > Schistocerca piceifrons. Next base: position 603,979,062 of record NC_060138.1, read on the forward strand.
GTGGAGGCTGTGACGCGGGAAAGAGGAAAGCTCACGGCTGCAGAGAGACAGTGGGGCAATCTGTAAACATTTTATTTTCCTTTGCCTTAAACGGTACATGTGTCCGTCGTCCCACTCACTCGGCAGTTTAGTCGCTCTGCTTTGAGGAAGACGCAGCCCCGTTGCCCACAACCAAGGCGACGCGCGCTATCCCAGCAGCCAACTCTTCGATGATGGCCGTGCGATGGCCTCTGGTGACAAGTGACACTCGCGCCACGCCGACCCGCATTCCGCAATGCGGATGCTGGTGAGGGCAAGCCCTCTGCAGCAACACGAGCCCCCTGCCTCCGAACAGGAGTCGACTGTGCTGCTGGAAGCCCTGATCTGGTCCGCTGCTGCCTGTCTCCGTGAAAGTGAAGGAGGAGGAGGAGGAGGAGAAGTAGCAGAAAGTCTTTCGGTTTAGTACCCCACCGACAACGAGGTCCTTAGAGACGGAGTAGGTGTTCGAATTAAGGAAGGATGGAGAAAGAAAGCGGCCGTGTACTTTTGAAGGAACCATCCCGGAATTTTCCTTAATCAATTTGGGGAAATCACGGAAAACCTGAATCAGGATGCCAAACGCAGGTTTGAACCGTCGTCCTCCCAAATGCGATTCCAGTGCGCTACCCAATGCGCTGCTGGTGGTTACGAGTACCTTGCGAACTCGGAGGTTCGAACCGTGAACACACCACAGACTGGCACTGTGGTGCTCCTTCCGGGGCTTCATGTGGTCGCCGTATAGCACAACACCGTCCTCCACAATAACTGTGACACTAATACTACTACTTGAATGCCTTCTGTTTATACTGGGCAGTGCGCACACGTTTTGCGGTTGCGTCTCTTCATGTCACGTACTGATACATGTTAGTTTCGATGGCCGCTTGCAGCTAGAGTTACTTGCAATCCCGCTGTGCATGCCATCTCGGCAACTCTTGCCATCTCGGCAACTCTTGCGCCCATGCCGGCCCGACGTACTTTGCTACATCACACTGCACAACGTTGTCTCAACAACGGGAACGGCTGCAATTCAAATTCACACAAAAACTACCTTATGCGATGACGTAGCCACACCGTAGTGCTGAAAAAAGCTTTTACGTTTTGCATAAGCGTTTGGAGGAGGTTGACGTCATGATTGCCACCTACGAGACACAAATGCTAAATTAAGTCCACAATGAGCTGAACACTTCGAACTTGCTTTCCTCGCCCCTCCCCCCCCCCCCAGCCCCCCAACCCCTCTCCACTCCCAAAACTTTCTTTGCCTCATCAAATGCTGATGAGAAAGAGACATGGACAGACCAAGTGACGAGCCGTATGAAAGGGTTCTCCCTCCCTTATTCACGTTTTGAAAAGAGCCTAACATTCAGTCCCAAAGTAACTGCAATACTCATGCGTTTTCGAATGCAACATTTTGCCATCGTCGCAAACATTAACCAGGCCTTTTTTGCAATTCTCCATACACACGACAGAAACCTGGCAGGTTTCTCTGGTACAGAGACTGTCATCACAGAGGAAATGAAGCAATCATCATGCGCAGAAGAATAACATACCTATTCAAATGACTTCCGTTTAGGCTTAAATATAGTCCGTTCTTACTTTCACCTGCACCGAGAGCATTAGCAGTCATCTACCAGTCGCAATTTCCCACCGCAACTGCCTTATTAGACCATAACACTTACATAGCTTTGCAGCGTGGAGCGATAACCCTTCTATTATGAATTAACCTCACTCATGAGTGAAATGGATATGTCGTAATAGAGCACAAACTCTCAGCAAATGTTCTAAATATGCAAATCGGAAGGACGAGAGATCACGAAATCTTGGCAGATGTTGGATGCTTTTTGGAATACAGAAGATTGTTTATTTTGCGTGCTTCAGCATGAAGTCATCGATAAAATATCACAGACAACTGTCATCAAAAGAAGCTTGTCATAAATAACCCCTGGGCTTAGTAAAGCCAGTATTCCATAAGAGGGAAAATTTTGTTTCAAGGGACGAGCGTGAGATGAACACCTACTTCAGCATCTTTCCGTTCGTGGCGCCACTGGATGTCAGCCGCTCCAAGCCTGTCATGCATTTATGTACCAAGATTAATCAAAATATGGTGCAGTCTTGTTTGTCGGATTTACTGTAAATACTGAGTCTGACGTCCAATTCTTGTGTAGCGAAAGACGACTAGCACAAATGAGAGGGGTTACACTGCCAAGACTGGCAGCATTCATGAAGCTGTGACGACTACGCCATTACTGCAAGACTTCCAACACGGACGTAAGTTGAGTAATACTTCGGATCGTCTTTGTGATCGTGAGATAGCACACCAATGGTGTAGGTGTAGCATCTTTGACCAGTAATCAAAACATCCCCCCTCATGGGTTCGAAACCCACCACTGCTTAAATTTTGATTAGTTATCTCATATCGGCCGAAGACTTCCGGCATAAGAGGCCACCCTCATTCTGCCAACGGCATTGACAAAGAGCGTAGCGGAGCGGACAGAGGTTCAGGCCACTCCTTTGTCCTAAATTTGGGAAACTGCCCCCAAAGGCGGAAGTATCAGCAATGATCAATGGCATAAGAATGCAGAGGCAACGGGAACCATTGCATTAAAGACATGTAACGTGTATCCATAGGGTGATAGGATGTATGGTCTGTAATTGAAAAAGTGTAATGATCAGGTGAGTACAGGGCAATGTAAACAGCAGCAGAAAATGGTATAACGGGAGTAGTATTCGTTATGAATAGGAAGGTAGGGCAAAGAGTATGGTACTGTGAACAGTTCAGTGATACGGTTGTTCTTATCAGAATCGACAGCAAACCAGCATCGGCAACGATAGATCAGGTCTACATGAAGACGCGGCAAGATGAAGACGAAGAAATAGTGAAAGTGTATGAGGGTACTGAAAGAGTAATACGGTACGTAAAGGGAGATGAAAATGTAGTAATCGTGGGAAATTGGAATGCAACTGTATGGGAAGGAGTAGAAGAAAAGGTTACAGGAGAATATGGGCTTGTGACAAGGACTGAGAGAGGAGAAAGATTAATTGAGTTCTCCTATAAATTTCAACTAGTAACAGGGAATACTTTGTTCACCTATCACAAGAGGAGGAGCTATACTTGGAAAAGGCCGGGTGATATGATAAGATTTCTGTTAGATTGCATCATGGTGAGACAGAGATTCCGAAATCAGATACTAGTGTGTAAGGCGTACCCAGGAGCAGATATAGACTCAGATCACAATGTAGTAGTTATGCAGAATAGCCTGAAGCTTAAGAGATTAGTCAGGAAGTGGGATAGGGAAGTACTAAGGAATGACAAGATATGCTTGAAGCTCGCTAAGACTATACGTACAGCAATAAGGAATAGCTCAATAGGCAGTACGGTTGAAGAGGAATGGACATATCTAAAAAGGATACTCACAGAAGGTGGAAAGATAAACATAGGTACAAAGAAGGTTTCCTTCTTTGTAACTGTGAAGAAACCATGGGTAACAGAAGAAACACTTCAGTCGATCAACGAAAGAAGGGAGCAACAAAAAGCTCAGGGAAATTCAGGAATACAGAATTGCACATCGCTAGGGAATGAAATGAATAAGAAGTACAGGGAACCTGAGACAAAAGAGCTGCATGAAAAACGTGAATAAATCGGGATAGAAATGATTGTCGGAAGAACGGATTCAGCATATAGGAAGCTCAAAACAGCCTTCGGTGAAATTAAGAGTGCAACGGGAATTCACCTGTTAAATGCAGAGGAGAGAACGGATAGGTGGAAAGACGTCATTGAAGGCCTCTATGAGGGGGAAGATTTGTCTGATTTGACAGAAGAAGAAACAGGTCTCACTTTAGAAGAGATGGGGGATTCAATATTAGAATCAAAATTTAAGACAGATTTGGAGGACATAACATCAAATAAGGCAGAAGGGACAGATAATATTCCATCAGAATTTTTAAAATCATTGGGGCAAATGGCAACGAAACGATTATTCACATTGGTGTTGAATGTATCAATCCGGCGACATAACATCCGACTTCTGGAAAAATATCATCCACACAATTCGGAAGACTGCGAAGGCCGTCAAGTGCGAGAATTATCACACAATCAGCTTAACAGCTCATGTATCCAATTTGCTGACAAGAATAATAAACAGAAGAGTGGAAAAGAAAATTGTGAATGTGTTAGATGACGATCAGTTTAGCTTTAGAGACAGTAAAGACACCATAGAGGCAATTATGACTTTGCGGTTCATATTGGAAGCAAGACTAAAGAAAAATCAAGACACATTCATAGGATTTGTCGACATGGAAAAAGCGTTAGACAACGTAAAATGATGTAAGATGTTCGAAATTCTGAGAAAAATAGGGATAAGCTGTAGGGAGAGACGGGCAATATACAATATGTACCAGAACCAAGAGGAAATAATAAGAATGGACGATAAAGAACGAAATGCTCGGCATAAAAAGGGTGTAAGACAGGGACGCAGTCTTTCGTCCGTCTTGTTTAATATGTACATCGAAGAAGCAATGATGGAAGTAAAAGAAAGATTCAGGATTGGAATTAAAATTCAAGGTGAAAGTGTATAAGAGATACGATTGGCTGGTGACATTGCTGTAATAAGTGAAAGTGAAGAAGAATTATATGATCTGCTGAATGGGATGGACAGTCTGAGTACAGAATATGGATTGAAAGTTAATCGAAGGAAGACCCAAGTAACGAGAAGTAGCAGAAATGAGAACAGCGAGGAACTTAACGTCAGGATTGATGGTCAATAATTAGACGAAGATAAGGACTTCTGCTACCTAGATGGCAAAATAATCAATGACGGACGGAGCAAGAAGGACGTCAAAAGCAAACCAGCACTGGCAAAAAGTCTACTAGTGCCAAATTGATGAAGATATTTCTGAGAATGTACGTCTGAAGTACAGCAATGTGTGGTAGTTAAACATGGGCTGTGGAAAACCGGAACAGAAGAGTGCTACAGATGAATGTTGAAAATTAGGTGGACTGATAAGGTAAGGAATGGGGAGGTTGTGCACAAAATCGGAGTGGAAAAGCATATGTGGAAAACAATGACAAGGCGAAGGGACAGGGTGATAGAACTTTTTTGCGACATCAGGGAATGACTGCCATGGCACTAGAGGGAGCTGTAGAGGAAAAAAAGTTTAGAGGAAGACAGAAATTGGTGTACATCCGGCAAATAATTGTAGACGTAGGTTGCAAGAGCTACTCTGACATGAAGATGTTGGCACATGAGAGGAATTCGTGGCGGGCTGCATCGAACCAGTCAGAGAACTGATGACCCAAACAAAAGCAATACTTGGATAACTTTTATATACAACAGTGTCACCGAATTTCACAAGTACATAGAGACAATCCTGCATACATCACATTATATCATTGATAAAACAAAAAATGGTATCAAGTGTAATACTTATAAAAAATAATAATTGTACTGCCAGTGGAGAACAGTATGCACAATATCCTACCTACATACCCATACATATAAACAAAAGAATGGAGACAAGCGTAATAGTTGTAAGACATTATGGACACAGACACACACACACACACACACACACACACACACACATATATATATATATATATATATATATATATATATACAGGGTGTTATAAAAAGGTATGGCCAAACTTTCAGGAAACATTCCTTACACACAAATAAAGAAAATATATTGTGTGGATATATATATATATACATATATATATATATATATGTATATATATGTGCGTGTGCGTGTGCGTGTGCGTCTTATTATTTTTTTTAAATATACAAGGAAAATAATATGGTAACTGGATACGCACAAATAGGGGTGTTTGCTGAAAAAGGTACAAATTTCTGGCTTAGAAATAGCAAACAATCAAATAATAATGTAAACACTTGGGCTAAGGGAATTTTTGGGGAAGGTGGGGGGTGGGGATTTGTGATGAGAGAAGTTGTTAGTTATACCTACTTGTATTTAGTACATCTTAGACATGCATACAATGGCAGCATTAAATACCTATACACAGAAATAACACAATATAGCTTAAGGTAAGTATTCACCAACTCTGCTGAACTAAGGACAAAAATATATTGAAACATCCATTTTAACTTCGTTAAAATAACTAACGTAAAAGGTAATGGGGTATGGAGGGAGTGAGAAGGCGAAGGAATCCTAGAGAGTTAGTAAGAATGTTTAGAGAACGGGGGGAGAGGAGCCTCTAGGATTCTTTCCTCTTCCCACTCCCCCGTTCCCCCATTACCTGTTACTGTAGTTATTTTTAGCCGTGCAGAGTGGCTGCGTGGTTTGAGGCGCCATGTCATGGACTGCACGGCCCCTCCCACCAGAGGTTCGAGTCCTCCCTCAGACATGGGTGTTTGTGTTGTTCTTGGCATAAGTTAGTTTAAGTAGTGTGTAAGTCTAGGGACCCATGAACTCAGCAGTTTGGTCCCTTAGGAATTCACACACACACACATTTTAGTTATTTTAGTGTAGTTAATATGGTCGTTTTAATACCTTTTTATCCTTAGTCCAATATGGTTGGCGAATACTGAAGCTATATTGTGTTATTCCATTGTATATATATTTAATGCTGCCACTGTATGCTTGGTTTCAAATGTACTACATGGGTCTAGCTATCACCTTCTTTCCTACCATACCGACGCCAACCTCCCCCCCCCCCCCTCCCCCGCCTCCACCTCCTCCATTCATTCCCTTTCTGCATATGTTTACATTGTTATATGAATATTTGCTATTTCTAATACTAGAAATTTGTGCTTTTTTTAAAAAAAACACTATCTGTATGTATCCAATCACCATATTATGCCACCATATTATGTTCCTTACATATTTATAAAAAAATATTAATAACATGTACATATATATGTGTATTTTGTGTCTTGTAACTATGACACTTGGCTCCCTTCTTCTGTTTGTAATTGACAATGGGTATGTAGGTAGCATATTATGCTTACTGTCCATCATCAGCTACACAATTATTATTATTATTGTTATTATTATTACAGCTATTACACTTGATTCCTTTTTTTGTTTTATAAATGATAATGTGCTATGTTAGCATATTGTGCAATCTCTTCACCAATGGCTACAAGCATTGTCACTGGTTCATAAAGATGCTCCTTGCTAACAATTACCATTCACCTATATTTCTCGGACCTGTCCTCAAGCCTAGGTGACTGCAAGTGTTACCACAACAACAAAAATGTAATTCTGCTTAGCTATCGTCCTGCTCTTATGATTATGTTAGTTCACGCACACTAAGACATTACTATATCATTATTTACTTTTAAGCACTATGTTCTAACTACTGATCTTTACAAATATTCTGTAAATTCAATACGACAAGTAAACGTTTTTATTCTTGTCACGACAAATAGCTTTTAAAAATGTAGCATCCCACTGCCCCCTCTTCCTTCCACCCCCTTCCTCTTTCCATCCTAGTTCCCTATACATTTCTCTAACCCTCTATATTTCCTTCCCCTTCCCGCCCCCTCTTCCACCTTTACCTCCCTTCCCTCCTTCCCCCTCCCCCCATTCCCCTATCCCACACTCCCCCACAGCTTCCCCTTCCTCCCATCCCCTTCCCTGGTTTTTGGGTTATTGTTTTACGGTGGGTACAATTTTTTTTTTTACTTTGCTTGGATGGAAGATTGAATGGTATGTGTAGCGCATAAACAAAAATATCGTCGTGTACAGTGGGCGAGCTCATCGACTGTTGTGGTGTATTGAGCGTCTTGTAGCACATAATGACATTCTAGGTATATTGCAAATGTTCGTTACCATTGTGTTTTTCCTTGCACGTAATTTATATTGGTGAAATGCTCCATATCTTTCTATATGAATCAGTTGAAACTAATTTCAGCATATTTCAATATATCTCTGATTAATACGGTGAAACCACCTGCATCTACACAGCAAGTCACAAGGACTCCATGGCACGTGACATCTCCTGGAAAGCCCTATAAAAATTAAACTAAATCCCTACCAGACGCGTAAATGTGTAGTGTAAAGAAAGTACAAAACTGAGTGTATTTCTGCTGATAATACGACAGATAATTATAAATCCTACAACTTATTAATATGATATTTTTAGTCGTAAAAATGTTAATAAAACCTGTATTTTAGTAACAAAGAATAACTGTGAAATGTAAAGACAATTTTTGTAACCATGGAAATACTATCTCATTACTGTTAAAAAGACTTGACTCAAAGATCTAAACCAACTTTTGTGTCTGCTGTTGAAGAATTAAGTCACTTAAATATTCCGACGCAGTAAATAACTGATGAATTTTCTGTTACATTATATGTTAAAAAACGGAATTTCTACTGTTATTCAAAACCTCTCCCTCCCTGTGGAAATATTTAAGTGAAAATAATTAGTTAAAGTGAGTTCTGTAGAACACTGCACGTCTGACTTTGTTTTGTCGTAATGGCCATTATGTGGAGATTAATTAAAATAGTAAATGTTGGGTTTCACTCTCAAGTTGATATAATAAATACTTTTAAGACTGATAATAATTTTCGAGCATTAACATTTGTAAATTTCATTTTATTAGAATTTTTACGGAACTGCATACATAAATTCAACTGCAGTAGGCAACAATGTTTAGGTTTACTTCACGATATGTTTGAGATTGCAGTTAAATTATTTCTGCCAAGTAAGTGCTTAACCAAAATGAAGTCGTGTGATATGAATGAAATTACGTATCATGAGTACAAATCCTTACGTTGCGTAGGTGGTAATAATGCCTCTCTCTTCGCAACAATTAATATATCAGGCAATAACAGTAATACTTTCTTGCTACCTCTAATTATCTATGAGCTAGCCGCGAGTGGTGTGGATACAGTAATTAAACCACTGCAAGCAAAACTGTACCCATTTTTACTAATATTTTTGTAACAACTTTGATTATCGTCGGCGTTTATAATAAGCCATATTTACGAGAGTGTTAAATGTCGTATACATTTTTCCTAACAATCTAGACCACACTTCCATTAAAATCAGAACACTTTAATACCAAAGAAGAGAGAGAGACGATATAAGTGGCGTCTAAACACGCAGTTCGATTCTACGCAAAATACAAAGTTTAACAGAAACCATTATTGTACTCTATTTTTCTTGTACTCTTAATTCAATGATGAATTTTCCTTTCCACATGTCCATCACTTGTCCCTGATTGAATAATTAAACTCCCAGAACGTGCCTTGCATTGAGAGAAAATTATAACGACAAGGAATTATATACCTGGACAAAGATACATAATGTACAACCTGGACCTATTGCTAAATGTGACTTAAGAAAGGACACTAGTGGGCATTTCCTTCGGTTTTCTGTGCTGATAAGTCAGGACACCGTTTTGACATCCCATGGTAAATTTTCTTTTTGTGAATTAGGTATTGCTTTCTATATGTGTTGTGTGTATTACAGCAAGAGTCTGTAATCATCTGAAGCTTTATTTAAGGTTCCACTGCATTTAGTAGCAAGAAACACTCGCAGGCGAAATAACAGCTGCGGAAAATTGTTGAGTTGCCAGCCACAGCTACCACGAAAGAGACTCCGTGTATTTATACTACGCTTCGTGTCATGACTAGACGGCAATGGAGAAAGGAACCAGAATACTCTTATTCCGAATCTCATGATAATATACAAGAACTATCAGGTGCAAGCATTGAGTTAACTGAACGCCTGTCACAAGAAACTATGATAGCATAAGAATCGGAGCAACTGATACACAGTGGATCCGATATGAATATTTTGGCTGACAATAATAAATTAGCGGTATCGACCTCCGCAGAGGCAAGGTCAAATTCTACACTAATGAAACCATCACCGACAGGAATGCCCGGTGATGATTTCTTTACAATGTTCTTTCAGAAGTCAAAGAAAAAGAGAAAGGACGAGATAAAGCTGTGCTCGAACAGTTTAATGATCTACTTGAGACCAAAGAAAGAAACGCGGAAAATATATAGTTCGCAAAGAAAGAGAACGCGAAGAACAGTTAGCTCTCGAAGAGAAAAAGCGGGAGGAGAGACTAACTCTCAAAGAAAAAGAACATGAAGGCAGACAAGAGGCCACAGAAAAGAACAGGATCAGAATATAACTCGTCAATTAAACGAAATTCTAACGAAGCGTGACGAAGCTCTGTTAAACTTAGACAAGCTGCTAGAACTATTAAAACTGCAATCACTGCTATGAAGAAAGCATATAATGACTTACTGGAAGCAGTGTCTATGGTTATTAACTGTTTTAAGAAATGCCATGATACACAAAACGCCCTGGATACTAAAGTAGCAGAAGTGACAAACAAATTAGATCAGCTTTCTTCACAATTAGCTGAGCAGGTCGAAGAGCGTTTGAGGGCTCAAATGGAGAGAGACTGAAATGGAAACAAGTGGTTGGAGCAAAAGCATGTAGAGACTAAGGAAAATGTGACCACTGAGCTACAAATTGTAGTACTAAAAGTCCCAAACGAAACTACATTCTGTAGTGGTGAACCCGCAAATGGATTGTGAATCGAACTATGCCACACACGTTGGCGGAGGGACTCCCGCAGTGGCAAAGTGGAATATACGATAGAACTGCACTGCAACAACGTAGTGAATCTAGTGTGTGAGATACCGACCGAAATATGATTCAAGATCGTAGGCGTTACGGGACGAAAGTTGTTATCATTCAACAACTTTCCCTGAACGAAATGTTCACAATCTTGCTCTAGACAGACCAGCAGCGGTAGCTGACAAACAAAACCCGAGATACGCTGAGATGAAACAACAAGAAATCCTAATGAAACACAGCCGCTTTCAAACATTTTCTGCAGATAAAAAGACCATGAATCCGGTCATTTTCAGTAAAAATTTTAGACATGTTCTGCCCAAGGTTTGGACGAAGTGGCAAAAAATACAGTTTGTGGCTTCACATATTACAGGTGAAGCCGCACTATGAGCAATAGAGACAGCGGAGATTTCTAGAAAACTTTCTTAGCAAAATACTTGAGTACTTGTATCCAAGAACCTCTTTTACAAGTGGCGTACAATCGTACCACGTACAACCGGAAGTTAGGAAGCACTAGAAAAACAAAGAGATTTATATTAGTAAAGCTCGTTACATGGACTAACCCATGACAACGAGAGAGATGTTAAGATTACTGAAACCGAAAGTAGCTATTCCAGTCAGAGAGCGGTTAGTTAACGTCTCTGAAAATGACTTGGAAACATTTATTGTCATCGTGGATTCATTAGATTTGATCCTCGAAGATAGCAGAAAGGTTAGCTCGAGTAACGGTAGCTACCCTCCGCAGAACGGCGGGAATAATAATGATAAAAACGGCAATTGTAACGGACACAGAAAAAGGAACGATTACTATAACAACAGTGACCATAATAACGGTGGTTATAAGCAACTACAACAGAATGCGGCGTACACGAACTCAAATGGGAACGGGCACATAAATAATCACCGAGGAAATAATAGGAAGAAATGCGGAGACGTCATGGGACACAACAATCCCAACTTCCAACTGCCTAAAATTAGTCGATCTAATGACTGCAGGTGGGCTAACCAACAGGCGACATAGCCGAGTCAAAATTGGGGGCCACCTGGCGGAAACATTCATTACAGAACTGATGCCGAGCACAATAATGTGCAGGAACAAAACAGTCGTATGTTGCAGCAACATCAGGACCAACGAGTTAGGATAGTAGAGGTTGTGGACGGAAGCCAACCGGGCCCGCCCACGCCTTCCGGTTGTGGTCAAGGAGAAAAGTGAATACACCTTTATAAACTCTGCAAACAGGTTACTTTACAACATTAGCCAGGATATAAGCAGTGAACCATGCACTGAGCCGAAAACTTGCAGTAAAACAGGTAAATCCGTAGTGCAAGCTGCAGTGCACGCAAAAACAGGCAATGTACCGATGAGTGTGATCTTTGGCACAGGAGCAACAACAAGCGTTATGAATTATTATTTATACAAAGAATTATATCGGTATACAAGATACCGTTATTTCCAGTTCAAGGATGTAGAGTGGTAGGTGCTGTTAGTGCCAAGTCGCAGATGGTCAAAACACAGGTGCAGGACGACCTTTTAATGAGAAATTGAGCCTTTAAGTGCTCGTCCCCGGTGATAAAAAATTTGTCAGTGGCCTGTATCCTGGGTTGGGATTTTATCAGAGGGAGGAATGCAGCGATCGACCTCTCGTCTGGAAACTGTACTGTGGACAATGCAGGAAAAAGAGTTGCGCTGGAATTGATTGCCACAGAGGAGACACATGGCAAGTATTGCGAAAGTATCCGTATTCAGTTTACCAGATCTTAAATATTGTAACAGGTAGTCGATTGGCATTACCTAGATGTGCAGCAGCAGACACAGTTAATGGATTAATTTACTAAGTATACAGAAGTATTTTCTGAAAAACCAGTAACTAAAAAAGTTACAAATATAACGTAGAGGTGAACCCGCATGAAACATATTGGAACGCTACATATTCCGCCCTTGGAGTAAGAGGGAAGCGGTAACAGTAGAAACTAGGAATATGATCGAATGGAATATAATAGAACGTTCCTATTCTCCGTAAAGTAGGCAAAGGTAGACGGCAGTATGAGGCCGGTTCTGGATGCGAACTATATTAATAGGATAATCATACTGGTACATACCAGGACGGAAAAATTATAACAGCTCCAAAAGTTCTATGGAATGAAATATTTAAGAAGTATTGACATGCACTCGTCGTATTAATAGATAGCACTGCCAAGCTCATCCAGTAAGTACGTTGCGTTTTTGTTCGCTGATAGGAGTTACCAGTTTAAGGTGTTACCCTTTGGACTTAATAGTGCAGAGATATTCATCAACACACTAGATACTGTGCTAGGTCCAGAAACTTTAGACAAGGTTACACTGTACGTAGATGATCTTCAGATCGCTAAAAAAATCCTTGAAGGAACATCTGAAAGTGATGGAAAAAGTGTTAGTAAAATTTGCGGAGGCAGGTGTCACCACTAACCTAACAAAATCTAAGTTTGGTAGAACCCACATTAAACTTTAGGATATACTGTGTCAGGTAAAGGAACAGTTCCCGATCCTAAGAAGCTAGAAGCAATATGAAATTTTCCCACACATACAACAAGGAAACAATTCAAGCCATTCCTTGAGCTGGCTTCGTTTTTTCGACGTTTTGACTCTGAACAATTGCTGAACAATGAATCCTTGCTAAAATTACTGAAAAAAAGATAAAATCTGGGTTTAATGCCAGTCAGCATATGGTAATATCAAGGAGGCTGTAATACATTTCCAAATACTGAGTCACCCTGACACGTTTTGTGGTTTAGGAACTTGCCTATTCCAGGTAGAGGAGACAGAACGGAGAAGAGAAGATAAAGTAATTCGATTTGCCAGTCGTGTGCACTCGCAGTGCAAGGAGACGTATTCTGTCACAGAAATCGAAGCATTGTCTGTAGTATGGGCTCTCAGAAAGTTCAGTTACGACGTCCATGACAAAAGAATAACGGTTTTCTGTGACCATCAATTACTGAACTTCCTCCTCTGTAAGTTTCTGGATCTACTACAATTTGCGCAACAAGCTTCTGAATACAAAATACTCTTAACGAATGCTGCGTTAAATATACGTCACTATCGTCATATGTGTAGGAGTGTGGGCCCTCTGCAGTAAGACAGGTAAATCCGTAGTGCAAGCTGCAGTGCACGCAAAAACAGGCACTGTACCGTTGAGTGTGATCTTGGACACAGGAGCAACGAAGAAGTGGGGGTACGTCGTACAGGAATTGCGGAATAATCCAGAGTCCAAACTCACTCAACAATACCGACTAGGAAATGACATTCTCTTTGGGTGTAAAGAAAATGACAAATATAAGTGGTGCGTCCGCCTCCCATCCAAGCCAGCTAGAGACTTAATACGATATACTCACCGAGTATGGGATCATTTTGGTGTAGATTGCCTGTTACTACTTTTCTTTAAACTTGTAAACAGTGTATTAAATGTCCTTTACCTTTTCTCCAAACAATCCTGACCACATCTTGCATTAAAATGAAAACACATTAATACCAAAGAAGAGAGAGAGAGACGGTATAGACGACTCAGGTTAATCTACGTGGCGTCATCGACATGGCATGTAGTTTTAACTCTATTGGTGCTACGGATGTTGTACTCATCTGATATCCCATCTGAGAGAATTCTGTTTTATAAATGACAAACCATTTGTAGTTTTTAATGTATTTACAGTTTCTTTTCAAAATGTCGACGACACATGTGTGTGAAGATAGACGCAAAGTTACGTAAGAATTTTTGTAAGATTTGGGTCATTTCAAAAAATGGTTCTGTCTTGTGCAGATTATCAAATGGCTCTGAGCACTATGGGACTTAACATCTGTTGTCATCAGTCCCCTAGAACTTAGAACTACTTAAACCTAACTAACCTAAGGTCATCACACACATCCATGCCCGAGGCAGGGTTCGAACCTACGACCGTAGCGGTCACGCGGTTCCAGACTGAAGCGCCTAGAACCGCACGGCCACACCGGCCGGCTGTGCAGATTATCGATTACCTATTTTCTTTTCATAGAGTGTGATGTCAATCTGAAGAGGACAGCACGGTTCTGTCGAAACTAGTAATTGGAACAAAGTTCTTAAAATCAAGCGGTCTTGGCTTTCGCAAAAAGTATTTGTATTAACAGAGATCGCACCAACAACACGTGTAAGTTACATATCGTACTTGTTTCCTTGCCTAAAACTAAAAATACCACCGGGATTCACTGGTTCTCATACGGAGAAACAAAATTTGGTTACTACTGGAAAATGCTGAAAAGTAGTGCTCACGTTCTCCGATTGAAGAGGAAACTTACTGAAAAGATGAATTTTCACGTTGGATTTACAATTGAGGAAGTGACAGAACTGAAAATTATTGGATCAAAATTGTGCATGAACAACTTTCTTTTCTTGCAATGAAGGAGAACACCCCACAACCCAATGAATCGAAATTCAAGTCTTCAGCCTTTTCTGGATCAGGGCCTGTCTTATCTAAGTAGACGTCTGCAGCATGCTAAATTAACCATTCAAGAAAGACATCTACATATTCTAGCCGGAAAACGTCACTTCAGCGGGGTTTAATCCTACACACTCACATCGGTTTACATCATCTTGGGATCCAAGTAGTACATGCAGAGCTTCGTTCCCCCGTATGGATGCTACAGACGGTCTCGCATTAAAGATCATTCATTACTGCCTACGATGTAAAATAGCACCTCTGCCAGACGCAGATTGTTCCAAGTAACTGGAGCTGATTTTTCAAGGTCTTTCATCACCAAAGTAGGAGGTAGCACAAATATACATTGTATTTCACTGTTCGCCTGTTATGGGGCTGTGGCGTTCACCCAGAGGTTAGTCGACACTGCAACAACTGATCGACTTTTGTTGACACTACAAAGGTTTACTGGCACACGCAGCATTCCACTCAACGTCTACAGTGACAATTCCCAAGCGTTCCACACAGCCGACAAAGAGACATCGAACAAAGCATAATGTGAAAGTTTATACCTTCGCGCTCAGCTTGATGCAGAGGGTGGTCAGAGAGAATGCTCGGTTCAACGAAAACATGTCTTAAAACACGTTCCCGAAAGGTACTGAACAACGAAAGGCAGCAAATTGTTCTCGTAAACACTGAAACTGCCTTCAACTAGAGGCCAATCGCCGAAAATGAAGACGAACTGCTCTTCCCAGAACACTGCCTCGTAAGGGGGGGAGGGAGGTATTCAATGCAAGGCATCAGAACACAAGCCACCGACCGTAATAGACTTGACAAGAGAACTGATACCAGAAAACAGCAGAAGATTTCTGGAAGCGTTGGAGCAAAGCGCGTCAGAAGAATGACTAGGATCCAAGTCGGTGATGCCATCCTTCGGCAAGAAAAAGCTGTCCCAGGGCATATGCGGTGAAAGGAGGCAGATATGGAATCCCCTGCACCACTATCCTTGTCGCTGCCGATGGCCTATGCAGCTGCCGCTGCCGCACAGGCCTATGCAGCATATCTTACCCCCGGACGTACGCCAGGTTGGGGAGTGTTGAAGTGTAATCTTTACATTGACAATTGAGAGAAACATCTGTGCATCTCGGTGTGCAATTTAACGCAATGTGTTTTGCTGTCGCAAATATTCGAATTAGTAGGCTGAGAACATTGAAGAAAATGGAGTAAAGCAATGGAAGAAGAAATGTCTTCTCTGGAGGAAAATGTTAAGTTGACTTTGGAACCTCTGCCACCAAACTATATGCCCCTTTACAACACATTCGGTTAATTAAATGAATCGTGAAGCTGGTGATAAAATTGTTCTCTATAAATCACGACCATTAATACGTGGATTCAGTCAACAAGAAGGTATTGGCTATAATGAAACCTTTGGTCCTGTTGCGAGATACAACGCAGTCCTGGTAATTTTGAGTGTTGCTGCTACTGCACATCTTCTTTGGCGTATTAGAACTGTAGCAGATGTTATCAATCATGAATAAATGTTCGTCAGGTTGCCTCAGCAGAAGCTACAATGGATTCATAACGGCCTTCCCAGCTGCACTAGTGGACGCGTCCAGGCCAGAGAGGATGCAACGTCCCCATGAAGTACATAGCAGAGGGTACATATGGAATGCGGGAAGAACGAATTTCTGAACGCCTCTGTGCATGTTGTAATTAATCTAATCTTGTTCTTACGATCCCTATAGGAGTGATACATAGGGAGTCATCATTTACAGCTGGTTATTGAAGCTTTTTAAACAGGCTTTCTCGGGACTGTTTACTTCTGTCTTCTACAGCTTGGATGTTCAGTTTCTTCAGTATCTCTGAGATACTCTTCCACGGATTGAACAAACCTGTGACGATTCGTGCTGCCCTTCGGTGTGTACGTTCAATGTCCCCTGTCAATCCTATTTGGTACGTGTCTCACACGCTTGACCAATATTCTAGGATGGGTCGCACGAGTGATTTGTAGGCAATCTAGTTTGTAAAAAAATGGTTCAAATGGCTCTGAGCATTATGGGACTCAACATCTGAGGCCATCAATCCCCTAGAACTTAGAACTACTTAAACCGAACTAACCTAAGGACAGCACATACATCCATGCCCGAGGCAGGATTCGAACCTGCGACCGTAGCGGTCGCGCGGTTCCAGATTGAAGCGCCTAGAACTGCTCGGCCACACGGGCCGGCAATCTACTTTGTAGACTGACTGCGTTTCCCCAGTATTCTACCAATAAAGCGACCAGATGCTTTAACCACGACTGAGATTATCAGTACAAAGTGTCTTATGCCCATGTATTTGTATGAGTTGACGGATTCCAACCGTTGCTTGCTGATACTATTGTAATAGGATCCTACTTTTTTTTCGCTTTGTGAAGTGTACATTGTTCCATTTCTGAACATTTAAAGAAACCTGCCGAACTTCACACTAATATGAAATCTTATCAAGATATGGCTAAACATTTATGCGTTTTCCTTCAGACAGTACTTCATTATAGATAACTGCATCATCCACCAGAAGTGTGTTACGATTAATGTTGTCCGCAAGGTCATTAATATACAACATGAGAAGCAAGGGTCCCAGCACACTTCCCTGGAGCATACCCGAAGTAATTTCTACATCTTTCGGTGGTACTCTATCCAATATTCGTCCCTACCAAGAAATTCTCCATCCAGTGAAAAATTTCACTTGATATCCCATTCTATCGTACTTTTAATGCGTGGATGCAGTACTGAGCTAAATGCTTTTCGTAAACCAGGAAACACCGCATCTACCTGACTGGCTTCAGTGTGTCACGTGAGAAAAGTACGACTTGGCTTTCACGACTCCTCTTCCCTCAGTATGCTACGATGTTCTTTGAAACGGCAAAATGAAAACTTTCATCACTCGCTCAATTAAAAGGTATTCAAATAACCTACATAAAAGACTTAATAATTATCGTTTATTTGGCGCTGGGTAACAATATGTCATTATTAGTGTGATAATTTTGAAGCAATTTCAAAGAAGTTTCATCCTCTTCGCGATTCGTGCACCACTGACCCCGTCTGTACTTAATCTGTCTGCGAAGTGAGAATATATGTATGGGTATGTTACAGCTGAGTATGGTCACACGTTACTAATTTCAGTTTATACCAGGTAAATGGTAAATAACTAGAGTTGAAACTAAGATACAGGTACCAGGTAATTGGTAAATAACTAGAGCTGAAACTACGGTAATGATGTCATGATATCACTCAAGAGGAATTTATAACAACAATGTGAAATATGGCTTAGCTTTATCTCTAGCACTACGTATCGACTAATGTAATAACTTAAAATAAATATGCAAATGAGACAATGAGTATGTATGTTACATCTAAATAAGATAATAGATAACAAGTAAAGCATTATTTAAAAACGAAAACTAAACTAAACTCCGCTCGAGCATGCCACGAAGGCCCAACGGTACAGATCAGCCGTCTTGTCATCCTCAGCCCATAGGCGTCACAGGAAGTGGATACGAAGGGGCATGTGGTCAGCACACAGCTCTCCCGGTTGTATGTCAATTAACGAGACCGGAGCAGCTACTTCTCAATGAAGTAGCTCATCACAGTTTCATTCACGAGGGCTGAGCGCACCCCGCATGTCAACAGCGCTCGGCAGACTGGATGGTCACCCATCTACTGCTAGCCCAGCCTGACAGCACTGACGGTGCTTCGGTTATCTGACGGAAACCGGTGTTACGACTGCGGCAAGGCCGTTGTGCTAATAATTATATACTCATTATAGTTATAATTAATTACAATAAATTAGAGACGACGGCAAGTGAGGTCATGAGATTTCACAACGGGAGACCATATTATAACATCGTGAAATATTATGGTTACCTGACATTATTATTCAGTGTAGGAGGCAATCTATAATATACCATTGTAGTCTTCTGTTGAGCTCTGTCACAGCTAACATGGCTTTACACCACAAAGCGGCAAGATGTGTCGTGTACCTGTATTGTTCGTATCATGCCTACCAAAAGTTGTACCTAGTTTATGATAGAACACCTGGCACATCATTTAATGAACCGATTTTTTATGCGTATTGTATGATTTTCATGTGACTGAGTGGTGTAAGATCTGTATAATGTAACTACACTGCTTGGTTTTATGGTTCTTGCGAAGGCAATAAGTATTGCCGAAACTAGTAATCCAGTAATTATATAACATAGCGATCTTGGCAAATAAATTGGTTTTCGAAAGAAGACTGCAATACACTGTGAGATATGTCTTACATTCGTCCGTAGCAGTCCTCGTTTCAGTCTCGTGCTCCTCCTCTACTTCCGACAAGGCTTCTCTGAAATCTTGGGAATTGAAGTGGTTGACGTTGTCGCAAACTGTATTGCAGCTGATGCAGAGCTTCGAGCTAAGGAGGCCTGGTTTTCAGCAGTTACATGAGTAGCTACCGTACCCAGATTTCCATTCGCAAGCGATATAATCATATCGGTTGCTGGTCGCTGAAGCATAGTGGTTGGAACCATGCGATCCTCGCGACTAGTCCATCCCCACTGCTTGGATTTTTATTTGTGCCCAGCTACTGTTATACCTGCCGGTACACTCGGAGAATATGCTGCTAAGCAATATCCTCAGTTGGCGCCATAGAAACGTTGATTGCAGTTGTTTTGAATGCCGATTTGATGTATCTTCCGTACCCGATGGTATTGCGAGACTTTCTGCTTAAACCACCATAGAAATTAATGAGGAGTTGTTTACCAAATCCTACTGCTTCAAATGGCTCTGGGTACTATGGGGCTTAACATCTGAGGTCATCAGTCCCCTAGAACTTAGAACTACTTAAACCAAACTAACCTAAGGACATCATACATATCCATGACCGAGGCAGAATTTGAACCTGCGACCGTAGCGGTCGTGCGGTTCCAGACTGATGCGCCTAGAACCACTCGGCCACACTGGCCGGCCCAAATTCTAATACGACGTCCTTTACCCAGTTCGTATCTTTAAATATTTGTATGTCCTGTTGCAATTCGGAGATTTTCTTCAGTGTACGGATGCAGTTCAGTGTGTCCTGATTCCCTGATTATGAAGAGCAAATGTGGCGTCATAACCAATGACTGAAGGCAAGCGGGGTGGCTGGTTTCCAGAGGAGTGTAAAACCACTGTGGGATTTTACGTCTCCCTGTTTGCATCAGTAATACATTACTTTGTTTGATTGAGGCCTATTAGAATGACGAGAAGTTCCTCTTCTTCCCCAACAACTACCATGGTTGAATGCGTGAGGAACGAATATGTGCGGTGCCAATAAGCAAGATACCGAATCAGCATCTTTGGCAGCTTCCTTAGAAGCTATGCCTGCTTCGGCCAGTTTTTCCATCAACACTGATATTTAGAGATCCTTGAGTTTCGAATTAGAGACAAATTTTTCCTGGGCCACATGTGATACCATTATTTAACAGAGCTCTGTATGTGGGGCCTTCTCGCTCGCTGGTTTCTCTTGGTGTTGGTGTTCAGTTTGACAGGGTAGCTCAAAAAATGGCTCTAAGCACTATGGGACTTAACATCTGAGGTCATCAGTCCCCTAGAACGTAGAACTGCTTAAACCTAACTAACCTAAGGACATCACACACATCCATGCCCGAGGCCGGATTAGAACCTGCGACCGTAGCGATCACGCGCTTCCAGACTGAATGCCTAGAACCGCTCGGCCACTCCGATCGGCTGTCAGGGTAGCCATCGAACACTACAACAGATGTTGAACTGTAATTCGACTGAATGAAAGAAACGTATATATCTGCAAATGACTGTCCACTGTGCAGAACAACGCGAGGCTACTGATTTCCCCTTCAGTAGGGGAGGTCAGTGCCACGTCACAAACATCTTAAACCCTCCACGCATGTATCAACTACCCACCACTCCCACAATAATATCGCGACACTACTGGAGGACGGAATTCGGCTATGGAAGTGCAACAAAATACGTTAAGGCACGGGTATGGGGGGAGGGGGAAGTAGGTGGGAGTGGGGGTGGGTGGTTGGGGGTAAGGTATGAGATGGCCCATCTCTTCATCTCCTCAGCTTATAAAGCGTGCGAGTTTCAGCTGGCGCTACACACCACATGATTGGTCTGATTAAAAATTCACATTTTGTGGGAAATTTTATCCCCTTTATTTCCATAAATAGTGAACTTTGCCGAAAATTGCGTCTTTTTCAAGTTAAAAGCGAAAAGCCGAAAAAAAGGTCACATTTTTTTCATGTGGTACCAAATTTTGATCCATTTCGGGGCCAAAACTTCGCTGAGCCTTGGGAAATTCGGCTTTAGCACTCTCTAAAACATGTAAGATGCTTGTCAAAGAGACTTCTACATAACTTGCCTCTATTTGGGCTTTTTGAGCGCCACTTGACTGGATTAACTGCCGTTCACATGGAGATATGATTTCACATAGGCAGACATTTCGAAGCAACAAGCCGTCTTTCGGAATACCGTCAGTAGATATAGAAATAATCTTTGACTTGGCTTCGAAGTGAACGTCCGCTGATTAGATTCAATTGCTGGAGCAAACCTTCGGCGGATAATCGAAGGCACCGCAGTGCCGTAAAGCTGGGCGACAGTTGCAGGGAAGTTGTAAGAGGCTCCTCCCCGCGAGCAGGCGAGCCCGCCATGTGTATGAGCGGCACGCGCAGCCGGGGCCTATCTGGCGCACATTGCGGCCGCACGTGGTCAGCGTGGCCTGCCGCGCTGCTGAGCACCAGTCTGATAATGTCACACCCACACCACCCCCTCCCTCTCCTAACAGTAAACCGTCTCCAGTTTCCGATCGCCGCCGCAGCGGCGCTCCTCGCTAACCACCATCATTATTTGGCAGTCACGATTCTCTGTCCCCACACGTCTTTAGAGAGCGCTTCCGACCGTATGTGTCTCTCTGGCTACTGTCTTTGGAACGCGAGTTTGTGGATACGCAGTGGGGGTATATTAAGGGGAGCCGCCATGATGTCACGAACTTGAAGCCGACGTCCTCCATGTTATTATCGCCTAATATTAGCTTCTGTTAGAAGCGTTTTCATTAAGAAAATTACATTACAGGTGTACTAGCCGTTCTGATCACGATCTAGGGAATGACGTTTCACTTGCAAGTGGGCTCGTTCAAGCGATATTTTCTTTTATATACTGGATATGGCCTCAGCGTCTTCGGGAAGAGAACATAGAAGCAATATCACTTTTGCTATTCTGTATTAAGGAAAATGCTTTATTACGAATGCAGGCTTATCATATAACATACTTCGCTTCTTGGCTATCAAAACTTGTAATAAAAGAAAGTTACATTAACGAGGCCAAAGGCGATGTATACTACCGGCCATTAAAATGGTACACCAAGAAGAAATTCAGATGATAAACGGGTATTCATTGGACAAATATATTATACTAGATCTGACATGTGATTACATTGTCACGCAATTTGGGTGTATACATCCTGAGAAATCAGTACCCAGAATAACCACCTCTGGCCGTAATATCGGCCTTGATACGCCTGGGCATTGAGTCAAACAGAGCTTGGATGGCGTGTACAGGTACAGCTGCTCATGCAGCTTCAACACGATACCAAAGTTCATCAAGAGTAGTGACTGGCGTATTATGACGAGCCAGTTGCTCGGCCACCACTGACCAGACGTTTTCAATTGGTGAGAGATCTGGAGAATGTGCTGGCCAGGGCACAAAATATTTTCTGTATCCAGAAAGGCCCGTACATGACCAGCAACATGTAGTCGTGCATTATCCTGCTGAAATGTAGGGTTTCACAGGGATCGAATGAAGGGTAGAGCCACGGGTCGTAACACATATGAAATTTAACGTCCACTGTTCAAAGTGTCGTCAATGCGAACAAGAGGTGACCGAGACATGTAACCAATGGCACCCCATACCAGTCCGCCGGGTGATACGCCAGTATGGCGATGACGAATACACGCTTCCAATATGCGTTCACCGCGATGACGCCAAACACGGATGCGACCATGATGATGCAGTAAACAGAACCTGGATTCATCCGAAAATATTACGTTTTGCCATTCGTGCACCCAGGTTCGTCGTTGAGTACACCATCGCAGGCGCTCCTGTCTGTGTTGCAGCGTCAAGGGTAACCGCAGCCATGGTCTCCGAGTTGATAGTCCATGCTGCTGCAAACGTAGCCGAACTGTTCGTGCAGATGGTTGTTGTCTTGCAAACGTCCCCATCTGTTGACTCAGGGATCGAGACGTGGCAGCACGATCCGTTACAGCCATACGGATAAAATGCCTGTCATCTGGACTGCTAGTGGTACGAGGCCATTGGGATCCATCACGGCGTTCCGTATTACCCTCCTGAACCCACCGATTCCATATTCTGTTAACAGACATTGGGTCTCCACCAACGCGAGCAGCAGTGTCGCTGATACGATAAACCGCAATCGCGGTAGGCTACAATCCGACCTTTATCAAAGTCGGAAACGTGATGGTACGCATTTCTCCTCCTTACACGAAGCATCACAACATCGTTTCACCAAGCAACGCCGGTCAACTGCTGTTTGTGTATGAGAAATCGGTTGGAAACTTTCCTCATATCAGCACGTTGTAGGTGTCGGCACTGGCGCCAACCTTGTGTGAATGCTCTGAAAAGTTAATCATTTGCATATCACAGCATCTTCTTCCTGTCGGTTAAATTTCGCAACTGTAGCACGTCATCTTCGTGGTGTAGCAATTTTAATGGCCAGTAGTGTATTACTGGATCAAATGCGTCTTTAAGACAAGAAAACTTCTGAAAATGCCTTCCTGACACATTATTCACTGGAGCATTGTAATATTTAGTATTTAAAATAACTGTTGCGTGGTCATGACAGAACTTAACAGCAAGAAGCAGTTGTAAACAGTAGTCTGCTAGTGCTTGGCCCTAATAACATGGCTGCACCGGCTTCAAAGCAATGTTCAGCGAAAGTTTGTAGTGCCAATTTCCCTTATTATACCTCCATGGGACGGCCATATCAGTCGACCACGATATTATTGCACCTGGGAGTAAGGACGCTTCGGTCGGCTTATCGCATGCATCATGACGACACTCTGAAACTCAAATGGCTCTGAGCACTATGGGACTTAACATATGAGGTCATAAGTCCCCTAGAACTTAGAACTACTTAAACCTAACTAACCTAAGGACATCACACACATCCATGCCCGAGGCAGGATTAGAACCTGCGATCGTAGCGGTAGCGCGGTTCCAGACTAAAGCGCCCAAAAACCACTCGGCCACACAGGCCAGCCACTCTGAAACATTTTATAGTATATGCATAGCTGTCTTGAAATCAATCGCAGCGCCATCCACTTTCCTTAGCCAACGCTCTACTTGTTTACTGTACGAAGTCACCGAGTGTTTCCGATAGGCCACGTGGTGGGGTAGTACCACGTCACGGTTCTGCTCGTCGACTCGGTTGCGAGAGTATGAACTGTTCACAGTCTGCACTCTTCCCCATTAGAACAGACGACGGCATCATTAATGATGTTTTCATACAGGCGTGTTACGATTATTTTCTTCGAATCTGGGTATCGGTTGCTAGAGTATTCAAATTATTCCATCCCGCCTGTAACTGTCTGTTCTTCGGTTTCATTTCATACAATTTGGAAGTTCATCCGTTTAGATGTACGTGTACATTCTTGTTAAAGAAAGTGTTTCGTGAGGTGATACTGTACATCAAAACAGGAGAAAATGTTTGGTAAATGTGTGCTCTAAAATGCAAACCAGAAGAGCTGTGTGACTGATTCACCTCCCGTACTGTGAAACACATCTCTTCTACTGCAACCTCTTTGCTATTGCGAACGACGAACAAAATGCAGTAAACAAAAAAGGACACATTGCTTTGTTGTTGTAGGTGGATACAGCATTCAGTAAATACCTGTTAGTGTTGTTACAATAAACCGTATCCACAGTTGTGGATAAGTATCGCGCATAGATTTGTTGTAATGGAACGACGTTGTATCGTGATAAGTTTGTGAAATGCTTTTACATTGTAGTTTTATCTTTGCACTTACCAGCATAATGAAAGCCCATTACTTCACACGGGAAATGGCATACATGATCTGTTATGATCTGGCGGATGGAAGCAACGATCGCTGTATGCTGAAAAATATCCAGAATAGAACGTAGCGTATGCACAATTAATCAGCCATGTTTTCCAGCGAATAGACTCTGATTCCGTAGCTCCAACAACACAACATAGCCCCACAAGGACTTTGGATGCATTTACCGAAAACTGTGAATATGGTTCTTAGTAACGACACTGACAGTTGTTCCACAGAACTATTGTCTTCGCAGTACGATACAGATTACGCAGAGCACGTTCTGTAGTCTGGTCCCATGAATAATTTAAATAGAAACCGCCCTCTCGATTCATAAGGGATTCAAACAGTTGTGTCCACTGAGTCATTGACGATTAAGCTCAAAAAACGTGACGAATCGGATACAGTCTTTGTTTCATTATATTTCATCGAGTGACCAATGGAGATACACGTACTGTGGTCGGCGATAGCGGACTTATTTGCTTCGAGAAGGTGAGTATGTCGCTGAAGTTCTATAATGCGATACTGCAGAGCTTGCGTTTTTACCCTATATAACAATTGCCGCATTCACACGGAATCCTGTTGACACCTCCTTTCCGAAACTTTAAATCATCTTTAACAGATCCCAAAAGAGCTGATATTTTGGATGGAGTTCGAAAGATAACTTTAACTTTATGTCTTCATAATATTCCGCCTATTTCAGCTGAAACATTTCCAATATAGGATACACAAACAGTCGTTTTGAAGGCATTATCCTCCTCCTTCTTCTGTCGTTTGTTTGCAGACAGATCTACGCATACACGTGTCCTCATTTTCCAGCCGTTGTGGCAGAGCGGCTCTAGGCGCTTCAGTCTGGAACCGCGCGACCTCTACGGCCGCAGGTTGGAATCCTGCCACAGGAATGGATGTGTGTGATGTCCTTAAGTTAGTTAGGTTTAAGTAGTTCTAAGTTCTAGGGGACTGATGACCTCAGATGTTAAGTCCCATAGTGCTCAGAGCCATTTGAACCATTTGTCCTCATTTGTTTACTGTATTCTACAGGTCGTTATAAGTAGCGAAAATGTTGGAGTAGAACGATCTGTTTCATCGTAGCGAAGATGAATTACTCCTCATAGCTCTTTTGGTTTGCATTTTAGAGCCCACGTTTACTTGAGATTCATTTTCTTGTTTTGCTTCAATCTATCACCTCTCAAAATATGGAATACCTTCTTTCGATGCCCTGTATTTGTTGACTGTATGATCATCAAAATCTGCACAGGCATAAATTTCAGTGTTTATACAGAACGAAACACCTAAAACTTGCTCCGCAAATATTGCGGATGTGGAAAGTGCTATTGATGTACGGTTTTCGCAGAGTGGATTGGTAGTCAGAGGCTCGTATTGTTAGCCGATCAACGGTGTATAATAATACTTGGAAAGTGTCTTTTTTGTGCAAACATACACTTTTTAAATGGAACAATGCCTATTGACATTTACAAACTAAAAGTTGGATCAAGTAGAACATCAGTGGTGTTTCTTCCAGGATTCTAGTGAGAGTCGTTATCCGATATCGTATTTTGAAAAGTTCCCACACCGACACTTGTGCAGTATCTGTGGTAGCACACACTAAAAACGACACAAGTGTATAGCACTAGTTACGTGGATTCTGAGCAGTAACGAGACAACTGACCAACACAGGTTTTGTGTTCAAACTGACCACTGGCAGCGGCAATACACGCTTCCAGTCTGGTACGGAACGACTGTTGCACACATGCTAGCATTCTAGTGGAGATGTCCGAGCAGACCGCAATAATAGGTCGTTGCATATCAGCGGGTGCAGTTGGTGTGGTCTAGTAGACAGTGTCTTTCAGCTTTCCCCACAGAAAAGAGTCTACATACGTCAAATCCGGAGAACAGGCCGTCCAAGGTACATGTGCTCTGCGCCCAACCCAACGATTTGGAACTTCGTGCACTACGGGCTGGACAAACATTATGTTATACCATGGGTTTCTCCTGCTCTACAGAAAAACGTCTTCTAGCATCCCTGGAACATGGTCTGTTAGGGGGCTGCAATACTTGTGTGCGTTCATTGTTTCGTCTATGAGACGAACTCATGGTAGTAGTCACATGTTTGAACTCCATGGACGCTGACGTTCCACCTGAGGCGAAGCCAACGGGGATTTTCAACAGACCAGTATTGCACGTTACAGCGGTTTACCTGGCCATGATTGGTAAATGTGGCTTTATTACTAAAGAGGATACATGATACATCTGGAGTATTCTGTCTTAATGCCCATGTACGGAAGTTAATACGAGCCTCATAACTGTTTCCATCCAGTTCTCGATGGAGAGAGATGTGATAGGCATGAAACCTATGTCAATCTAGATTGCGTAAGACACTTGCCTGACTCAAGCCACTTGGGGTTGGGTTGAGTTGATTTGGTGGAAGAGACAAACAGCGAGGTCATCGGTCTCATCGGATTAGGGAAGGACGGGGAAGGAAGTCAGCCGTGCCCTTTCACAGGAACCATCCCGGCATTTGCATGAAGCAATTAACGGAAATCACGGAAAACCTACATTAGGATGGCGGGAAGCGCGATTGAACCGTCGTCCTCCCGAATTCAAGTCCAGTGTGCTAACCACTGCGCCACCTCGCTCGGTCAAGCCACTTTCTCGTGCGATTTTGCGGCAGCTAACGTGCGGATCAATTGCAACAGCAGCAAGAACGATAATTTTCCCATCACCTGACGTCAGTTGTTTCCTTCTGTTACGTTATCTAGGTGTCTCACTACCATTTTAAGTGACTGTTTAAAGAGGTTGATAGTAATTGCCTTGATGGTTAATGTCTATTGGGATATCTTACAGCCTACATCGCACATGAACGAACTGCTTTTTTGCTACACTCTACATGCTCCATGATTATGTCGGCTTTTTCTGCATTGGTAAGTCCCATCGTCCACTCCCGACCTACTGCTTGGACTGTCACATCGTTAGTGCCTAGCAAGTCGAAATGGACTCAAGGAACACACAAGCACAATGTAAGCAAAGATGACGATATCGTACCAGCAACTACGCAGGTTCAATAGCACAAATACGTGTCGGTGTGAAATCTTTTGGAAATAAGATATCTCGTAAACGACTCGCACTACAATCCTGTAACAAACACCATTAACATTCTGATTTATGATTATACTTTTAGTTTGTTAATGTCAATAGGCTTTATTCCAATTAAAAACTGTATGTTTGCACAATAAATACACATTCTAATTATTATTACAATCTGTTTATTGGCTAACAATACGAGATACGAGCCCATGACTATCAGTCCATTCTGTGAAAACCGCACATCAATAGCAGTATCTATTCCCTCAACATTTGCGGTACAAGGAACATATCTTGATTTACATAAATGATTTGTACACAATACGTGCAACAGAGTAGCTTCGTTGCATTTGCTATCGCAGACTTTGATGATGGCACAGTCTCCAAATGTATTGAAGTATGTACCTGAGAATGGCCTGAGACCAAAACTGCATGATGGTACACAAATTAAACAAAAACAATAGTAACACATGATAATATTCTAACTAGAGAGCGCAGTATCTTCACACTTTTCTCTGTTCAAACTATTTTTGTAGCCCTGACCCTATGTGGGCTCTCAGCGGCACAATCACCGCGTTCTTCATGGGAAGTTTATTAGAAATAAAGGAAGTCGAAGCAGTATAATTATAAAGGTAAAACATTTATTCATCGTTTTTAAGATTATTTTAATTCGTGGCTTTAAACAAAGTGAGCTATACAGCAATTCCATAAACTCTTCATTTAATCCACAGTTCTATAGACGTGGAAAGTCAGAGGGTGGCAAATGATGGTATCATAGTGGATGTTCTGTAATCCCCCTATTTATTATTATCACAGCTTCCCGATCTCAAATGTATGTTCTATGACTTATCTTCGATTCGAATTTGCTTTTAAAACAAGTGCAAGTGTGTCTCATTACTGCCTTGTACACGCTCTCTTGTCGTAGCTGTCTCAGTGAATGGATGGTATAAAAAGTGGTGACTGTTTAAATAACTGGCAGTATAATAATCTGAAGGTGTCCGTAACAACAGAAACACATATATAATTAAAATGAGAACGGCCATTGATCATTTTACCGAGCGGGGTAGCGCAGCGGTTAGCACACTGAACTCGCTTTCGGGAGGACGACGACTCAAACCCACGTTCGGCCATCCTGATTTAGGTTTTCCGTGATTTCCCTAAATCGTTTGAGGCAAATGCAGGGATCGTTTCTTCGAAAGGGCACGGCCACTACCCTTCCGCATCCTTCCCTAATCCGAGCTTGTGCCCCTTCTGTATGATCTACACTCCTGGAAATTGAAATAAGAACACCGTGAATTCATTGTCCCAGGAAGGGGAAACTTTATTGACACATTCCTGGGGTCAGATACATCACATGATCACACTGACAGAACCACAGGCACATAGACACAGGCAACAGAGCATGCACAATGTCGGCACTAGTACAGTGTATATCCACCTTTCGCAGCAATGTAGGCTGCTATTCTCCCATGGAGACGATCGTAGAGATGCTGGATGTAGTCCTGTGGAACGGCTTCCCATGCCATTTCCACCTGGCGCCTCAGTTGGACCAGCGTTCGTGCTGGACGTGCAGACCGCGTGAGACGACGCTTCATCCAGTCCCAAACATGCTCAATGGGGGACAGATCCGGAGATCTTGCTGGCCAGGGTAGTTGACTTACACCTTCTAGAGCACGTTGGGTGGCACGGGATACATGCGGACGTGCATTGTCCTGTTGGAACAGCAAGTTCCCTTGCCGGTCTAGGAATGGTAGAACGATGGGTTCGATGACGGTTTGGATGTACCGTGCACTATTCAGTGTCCCCTCGACGGTCACCAGTGGTGTACGGGCAGTGTAGGAGATCGCTCCCCACACCATGATGCCGGGTGTTGGTCCTGTGTGCCTCGGTCGTATGCAGTCCTGATTGTGGCGCTCCACCTGCACGGCGCCAAACACGCATACGACCATCATTGGCACCAAGGCAGAAGCGACTCTCATCGCTGAAGACGACACGTCTCCATTCGTCCCTCCATTCACGCCTGTCGCGACACCACTGGAGGCGGGCTGCACGATGTTGGGGCGTGAGCGGAAGACGGCCTAACGGTGTGCGGGACCGTAGCCCAGCTTCATGGAGACGGTTGCGAATGGTCCTCGCCGATACCCCAGGATCAACAGTGTCCCTAATTTGCTGGGAAGTGGCGGTGCGGTCCCCTACGGCACTGCGTAGGATCCTACGGTCTTGGCGTGCATCCGTGCGTCGCTGCGGTCCGGTCCCAGGTCGACGGGCACGTGCACCTTCCGCCGACCACTGGCGACAACATCGATGTACTGTGGAGACCTCACGCCCACGTGTTGAGCAATTCGGCGGTACGTCCACCCGGCCTCCCGCATGACCACTATACGCCCTCGCTCAAAGTCCGTCAACTGCACATACGGTTCACGTCCACCCTGTCGCGGCATGCTACCAGTGTTAAAGACTGCGATGGAGCTCCGTATGCCACGGCAAACTGGCTGACACTGACGGCGGCGGTGCACAAATGCTGCGCAGCTAGCGCCGTTCGACGGCCAACACCGCGGTTCCTGGTGTGTCCGCTGTGCCGTGCTTATACAGCCCTCGCGCAGTGTCCGGAGCAAGTATGGTGGGTCTGACACATCGGTGTCAATGTGTTCTTTTTTCCATTTCCAGGAGTGTAGTTTTCGGTGGGACGTTAAACACTCGTTCCTCCTCCTCCTCTTTCATTGTTAACTTCAGTGTGGATGCACACAACGTTCTAACAGTTACGAGAATCGGCGAGTGCCGCTAGCAATGAGGATAATGAGCAAGAGGCATTATGCCAGTAGTGTGTGGATAGGTTGAGAATTTGCTTCTGACGGGAAGCGTGCTAAGGTAGTACGTGCAGATGAGATGACAACGGTGTCCTGAGGTTAGCGCATATGCTTAGATTGACCGCCATTGCTCATTCTATGAATGCTGCAATTGATTACTATAATTATCTGTCATCTTATTGACGCCATTTCATTGTTATCTAATCTTTTTTGTTACTATTTTTGTGGAATTTGAATTATGCCTACCGCTTTTCTTTTTTAAAAAAAAAAATATGAAAGGAAAAGAATTACGTAGGAGACCCACGTTTGAATCGTGGTCCGGCGCTAATGTCACTGATACCTTTCTGTACTGATTTTCTATTCATATTGAATACTACTCTCATTTGGTCGTGCGGTTCTAGGCGCTACAGTGTGGAGCTGAGCGATCCCTACGGTCGCAGGTTGGAATCTTGTCTCGGGCATGGATGTGTGTGATGTCCTTAGGTTAGTTAGGTTTAATTAGTTCTAAGTTATAGGCAACTGATGACCTCAGAAGTTAGGTGGCATAGTGCTCAGAGCCACTACTCTCATTATATCGTTCCCTGGTGCTCACATTACCCTATTTTGGTCTGACCGGAAATCCTTATTTTCTTTCCGCTACAGCTAGACTGATCCTTCACATTTTTGTTATACAGGCAGTGTGTCCTTTGGATACTCGCTATATGTTACAGTTTTTAACTTGGCTGTTATTCAGCAACCGTATATTAGTTTCAATACAAGATTCTACAGCCAACCGGTTGCACATAAGCGTTAGGTACATTGACCTAGGTTTCGACAACTATTAGGGGTGTCTCCATCAGAATGAAAAGTTGCTAAATCGTAAAATTACGTCTCTAAAAATCAGTAGTCAGAATTTTGAGCAGCTATGCTCAAGTCAAAACTAAAGCAAAACATAGCTTTTGCCACGTGCACCCATCTGGGAACAATATATTACAGATGTCCTTAATTCAGTGGATTTTATTGCCGACTACATCCTCAGTCGGTTGATCATTGCTGATTCTTCCGCCTTCCAACCCCAAAGACAACTCTGTCCTCTCCTTCGCCATCTTTGACTAGGATATTGGCAGAACGAGAGGGCTTCCAGTAAAGTAAATCTGCAGTCGTCATTGCTGGTGATATTTATTCAAAACGTAAACAGTATCTGGGATCGAATCCAGCACCGACAACGAGGAACACTAGACTTCTAGACCATAAGTTTCAAAACCTCCAAATCAACTCATCGTTAATGACTGGTTTTCGCGCCTGACGCTACCCTTAGTCCCACGTTGTCCACTGTATTGACTGTGTGTGGTATCTATGGCTGTGAAGACGTGAGTAAAGTTGTCATCACACCATGGTAGACGCGCGGGATTAGCCGAGTGGTCTGAGGCGCTGCAGTCATGGACTGTGCGGCTGGTCCCGGCGGCATGGGTGTGTGTGTTTGTCCTTAGGATAATTTAGGTTAAGTAGTGTGTAAGCTTAGGGACTGATGACCTTAGCAGTTAAGTTCCATAATATTTCACACACATTTGAACATTATTTTGAACACCATGGTAGTCACAAGAGAATTTTCTGTTTCTTTCACATCAGTGTAATTCCCAGGGGAAAAAATTCGATATGGTTCTATAATATTCTTAATCTTTCATGAATATTCTAGAATTTTATGTTTTCGACTGTTCCAGAATATTCTCAAATATTCCAGAATACCACGTCGAAAAGTCACATGTCACATTGTTCTTCACTCCGGTAAAATCGTTCTATCCGACGAGTTGTGCAGAGGAAGAACTGATGGGAAAAGTGTATCAGACTGCAGAAATAACTGACGTGAACAAAGATTGGTTGTGTGAGCAAGCATTTTTACCTACGAAAAATGACGTCGTTCAATAAATAAACCAATGAATAAAAGTATAACACCAGTGGAAGAAAATACATTAAACTCGATAGATACTATGATGAACCGAGAGGAAAACGTAAACTTTTCGACATAAACTAGCTCAGTGTTTCGGATATGCTCCCACGGAAAGGCTCGTAAGTGGGTCGAAGTTCATGCGATTATACTCACAAATCGCGAAAAACTGAAAGACTGTTCCTATAATTAGAAATCTAAGTTCACCACGTTAAAG
Organism: Schistocerca piceifrons; assembly: GCF_021461385.2. Classification (NCBI taxonomy): domain Eukaryota; kingdom Metazoa; phylum Arthropoda; class Insecta; order Orthoptera; family Acrididae; genus Schistocerca; species Schistocerca piceifrons. The sequence continues at coordinate 604,012,197 of NC_060138.1, forward strand.
TACTTACGTCTGTTGTTCACTGACTTCAGAATGCTCCAGCCGTATTGGAAGTCATCCAGGAACTTTCATTCTACGTAAACGTTTGTTACCACTGCCAACTGCACAGTTGGAGTTCCACGCGGTGGCCGAATGAAGCAGAGTTACAATATATTTCCAGTCACCTGTGAAACTCTCTGATCCCCGAATGGCACGTAGTAAGCGGACGGGTCTGCTATATTTTCAGTGAACTTTAACATTTATCCGTTTTATGTGAGCTGAAAATATTCTCTCCTGGCAAGATATTTGTGTTTTGACAGCACAAAAAGAAAAAGCTCACATAGGAAACGCAATTCACTGACCTAGTTGTCCCTCTCTATAACGCTGTAAGGCACTGGTGAAATTTTTGAAAGCTGCGCCGATAGCATATCATACTGTCGGAGATTCTCTCCGCCCCGGAAAGGATAAAAATTCTGTCAGTACATTGAATTTCATGCTCCTTCTATTGAGTCTCCTTTGAAAAGACTTGTATCAAATTTTTCAAAGCCGAGGCCAGTGTAGAAGGCGCTTCAGCCGTGTATACCGCTTTTATCCATCTATACTTCATGTGTCTTTGAATTGCTGTTCCAGACTTTATAAAACGTGTAGGTCTCATACGTTTCTGCTGCAATATAGTTGTTGAAGATCAATTCTTCCCCACGGAAGAGAGCACTCTTTGGTTGAAATACATAGTCACACAATTTCACACTGTCTCGTGTTTTACACATACAGGAATTAACTTACGCTTTATATTTAAAATATTTTTGTTGTGTACTGTGACGTCTAGCGAAAGAATGTTAAAACGGATTTACTGACCACCTCCCTTACAATCTGTTTTTTTTTTTTTCATTTCAAATATCCATTGTCAATGAAAGATATAAAATCTGAAAAGACTAGGGAGACAACAATAGCAAATGCATCTGGAAGGCACTTTACTTGCAGTGAATTATAATGTCTTAACTCGTTTCAGCCTAACCTAACATCAGTATCAGAATAAAGAATAGCAGATACTCAACACGTCACCCCCACAGTACAAGAAACATACCAAACTAACCAACTGCGAAGTGATTGTGGAACTTCGTTCTGATGGTGACGTTGACTGGATCGTGATATAATGAATTAGAAAGAAAATTACATGTACAGTGTATGATATCAGTATCCGTCCTTCCCTCTGACACACACACACACACACACACACACACACACACACACATTCTCTCTCTCTCTCACACACACACACACACACACACACACACACACACACACACACACACACACACACACACAAATAAACACAATAGCGCTTGCGCATGCACACATATATATTGGATACTTAGTTATATGAATACATATTGCTAATGCAGTAAATGAAATCTTTCTTTTGAATTGTTTTGACATTGATTAAACAGAATGAGAAGTTTTTAGCCTCCTTATGCAATTGTGAGAACCGTTGCCTTTCGTATTCTAAAACCGTGATTTTCCTGCAGCTAATTTAAATTTCATAACTTGATAATAACTCACTTAACGTGAGTCAGACTTGTTGGTATAGCTTTGACTGCTACAGAAGGTACTTATATTTTTACCACCCTTTTAACCGCAATTTTTTTTCTTTGGTTTTATGTTTCCCCTGCTATGCCTTGAAAGGTATTATGTACAGAAGAAGTATACATTTCCGAAAGAGGTATTTTCTATACATTTTTTGTAAATGTGACATCCGATTTTAGTATCACAGTTGTGAACTTGGATATTTTACAACGAACGGTATGATTTCATAAATCATACACATTCACACGATATGATTTTAAATGTCTTAAAAAGTTTCTATTCTCATACTTTATGGGAGGTGATTTTAACTTTCCTTGTTTCCCTATTGACTCTTCTTTTAGGCGAAGTGGTTGCTTTGCTGAAGATGTGTTTCCGCTGAAGAGCAAACCATGTCCCATCACATAATACAATACAAAATGAGTTACAGTACCTCTTATGAAACACTACAAACTACAGTTAAGTTCATACAAGGACGAATGTGAAAGGTACGGAATTCGTGGAAGCCGTGGTAGGTGCCGCTGCGAAAGAAACAGCATTCACACCAAGCTGACATCACAGAAGTGGTCATCCGGGTCTCTTAAGTAGTGAAGCTGCGACACTGCCACAGCCAGAGGTGTACACAACCAGTTTTTAATCCGCCCACGCTTGCCTTTTAGTCAGGCAGGCCGCCGCACGTCATCAGCAGAACAGGCAGGCTGCTCTACTCCCGCCCAAGCCAAGCTATGCACAACCCGAGCAGGCTGAAGGAATCTTGCTTGCCTGCCCGTCTTCCCACTGTGCTACGCTACGTAACAGTTTATTCTGTAAGCTTTTATTGAAGTGTTATGAGCAGGGTTCGGAAGTTGGTGAAAATACCAGAGTATCACAAGACGAGTCTCAGTGAAACGTATATTGATTTCGGGTCATTGTAGGCCACAAAATTGTGAATTTTACTTGTCCTTTTTTCTTTTCGCCGTTTTCCGAGCTTATTTAATTATTTACGACGGTTATTCGGAAAGTAAGAAACGATTGGTCACGAAATGGAAACCACAGTGAAAATTCGATGCCGTTTTGGACAGGTGTGTTGGGCAGTGTCTCTGGTATGCCCGTCGATCGCGTTACGTCGGTCTTTTGAGTTCTGAGCACACAGGGAGCACATAAAGATACCCAGAACAACAGTGTCTCCCTCCTGGTGACAAATTTTGCCTGAAGCTATGCAGCCAACATTACATAGCTGTCCTGCGTTATCTTCTTCAAGAAAATTCTCAGCCGCATGCTGCAGGGGCAATGAAGAGGCCCCTGCATCGTTTTCAGTTGGTAATGTTTGATTACCCACAATACAGCCTGTAATTGTCTCCCTCTTAGTTTCACCTCTGATCACATGAACCGCTGGCTATGAAGACAACATTTTGGCACAGACAACGAGCTGTAGGCCAGCGTAGAGCATTGGCTTAAAGCACTGGTGGCCGCCTTCTATGACGAGGGTATTGGAAAGTTGGTACAGAGCTACGACAAACGTCTAAGTCGGATGGGCCACTATGGAGATAAGTAGCTGGAAGCTGTACCTAACTGTTACAAATAAACCAGTTTTGATTTTCACTGTGGTTTCCATTTCGCGACCTATCGTTCCTTACTTTCCAAATAGCCCTCGTATTTCGGTATGAACGGTTCCCTCTGGCACTTCACCCTCTTTCGACTTGTACTGGCTACTCTCAATTCGAACCATCATCAGGTCACCTCTAATACATGTTTTCTGCAGTTATGAGAATTGTCTCTGAAAGTCGAGATCCTTTGCACCTAAGAACCTGAAGATGTCTATTACACTGCAACGCCAAATGAATTAAGGTTTGGAATTCTAGTTTCTGAAACCTTAGTGTATTCCAAATAAATACGACTCCAGTTATAACAATTTTAATTAATTTTACCAGGAAGTGTATTGCTGGTTTTGCTGAATTGATTCTAAGTCGCTAAAATAGTGAATTCAGAATTCCCCAAATGAATTTTATGAAAGATGAAGTTAGTTTTTCGTATTCTGCTGATCTAAAAAGTATAGATCTGAAAGAAGATGCTTTTCTTTCACATCAATCTTTCACATTAAGCTTTCACATTAAGCTTTCGCATTAAGCTTTCTTCGCACTAAGCTGCTTACCTCCAGATTGAGGTTATTAATATCCACATTTTTTGCTATTTCAGTTAATGTTTATCCTAAATTTGGAAAACCCAACTATTGCTGTATGGCATCAAGTCCTTCAAAGCCGCTAAGTCTTTGTCCTCTTTCAAATATTTATATACTTGGCCTCTATTTCTTGACTGGTATATATTCCCAGACTTTTAATTTCTCCTCAATATCCTTTGAGTTTGATTTGTTCATTTTACAGCTCCCATCGTTATGACAGCTGAGCTGTAGAGAAACTACCTACGCAGACATTTACCTGGCTATTATGCAGTCACGTCAGAGTGATAATGCGATCTGTTGTGAGGAGCAGCAGGCTCAAAGGACCCCGTGAAGCTTGCCAAGTCTGCGAAAACCCAAGCTGGCCTGCTTTAACCACCGTGCTTCAGTACACATGCACTCTCCTGTCACCATTGCGGCAGGAGACAGGGGCGGGCAGGTTGAAAAGAGAATACGTACGCCTCTGGTCACAGCACACCAGGACTGCAGTACTGATCTGAAAGGAAGGCATCGAAGCAATTCAGAGACGGTCTGCTAGATTTGTTACAGGTAGACTCGATCAGTATTAAGGAGATGCGTCGGGAACTCGAATGGGAATCCCTGAAGGAAAGGCGACGTTCTCTTCGAGGAATGGTATTGAGAAAAATTATAGAACCGACATTTGAAGCCAACTGCAGAACGATCCTACTGACGCCAAGGTACATTTCGTGCAGGGACTAGGATAGGACAAGTTAAGGCTCGTGTGGACTCATATACAAGGTGTCCATAATTAAACTTCCAGTTTCAGATCCCTGCTCAGAATGAAGTCAAATTTGAAAAGCATACTGTAACTTAGGTAGTCAACGCTATGCAGCAAAATAAAAAAAATAAAAAAATTAACGAAAATTTGATCAGTATATCGCTCTATAAGCGTCAGGATATCTACCCCAACAGACGTACGGCGCACGGCTGTCCCTCAGTTTGCGTCCTAGATGCCCGACATGACCGTCTCCTGAAGGACTGCGCGCTGATGGTAAAGCTCTTTTACAAGAACGGTGCCTGTGTGCCAATAGCCCTGCAGAAGTTACGGACACTCAAGAGTATGAAAAAAGGTGTTGACTACAAAATTCAAAATGATAGTTTCTTTTGAAGTGGAAAGCAGTTGATTCGACGTCTGACGTAGACGTGGCCACAGCATTGCAGGAGGGGCGGGAGGTGGGGTGCAAACATGCAGTGCACGGTTAATTGCCCAAACGTTGGACAAACCCGCCAGCGCGGTGCACTGCATATTGCATATGCATTGCAAACTGCATATACAAAATGACCCGTGTTGAGGAGTAGCATCCTGCTAGCCTGCCAGCAAGACAAACTGATGCTTTGGAATTTCTTGCTTGCATGGAAGTGGACAGTGAATGAAAATGGAACATTCTCTGGATATACGGAGACCATTTCCATGTGCCGGTGGTGGTGGCCGAGCGGTTCTAGGCACTACTGTCTGGAACCGCGCGACCACTAAGGTCGCAGGTTCGAATCCTGCCTCGGGCATGGATGTGTGTGATGTCCTTAGGTTAGTTAGGTTTAAGTAGTTCTACGTTCTAGGGGACTGATGACCTCAGAAGTTAGGTCCCATAGTGCTCAGAGCCATTTGAACCATTTAACCCCTTTTCATGTCCAAGAACATGTCAATACGCAGAATTCCAGAACGCACATCAACCGGTACCAGTTCGTCCTGCAAACGTGACGGTGTAGTGCGGGTTGACAGCATCATTTATCGGAGGGCCGTATTTTTCAAGGAGATGGGTCCTGCGGGTCTCGTTGCACGTACTGCTTTTTGGTGAACTCCGTGAGAGTCTTCTGCACACCGGCGTGGTTCCAACCCTTCAAAAGCGTGGGTAAGTGAGTAGGTTCACTTTTATGCAAGATGGCGGTCCTCCGTACATTGCACAGCCAGTGCAGTGGCTGCTGCAGAGGTATTTCGGAAATGCTAGTATTATCAGCCGTCATTTTCCAACAGCCTGGCCGTCCTGATCATCTGATGTTGATCATTGTCTCTTCTTGGCCATAGGCTTATCTGAAAGACGTTGAGTTCAGTGATGCAGATACGAACGTAGCCGAACTAAAGGTAAGCATTGCGCAACGCACTCCTAACGTGACACCCGAGACACTCTGATCTATTGTGGAACAGTTTGGTCCTCGATTCCAACTTGTGGCAAAAAAACCGTGGACAGCGTGCTGAACACATCTTGCGTCAGTCTCACGACGTTTTGAGGCCGATGCGGCTTTCCGCCCCAGGGCAATTAAAAACCGATGTCATTTTCATTTTTACGTCGTTTTTGTGCCCAGGATAATATATAACCGATGTCATTTTGCTTTTTATGCGGTTACAGATCAATTAAAAGCCGATTTCATCCCATCCGCTGTGGTACGAAGTTGCCGTGGTGCATACTCTTACTTAACTAACAGTGCCACAATTGTTGACCGCCAAACTCGTGGAATTGTGTACTTTGAACAGTACAGATGGTGTAATGTGCAGCTCAGACCATGGCCGAAGTATTGTGATTTGTAGTATTGTAGTATTTACGTTAAGACGCTTCCAGCACCTTCTATTGGTAAAGTTTTCGTTAATTTTGCTTTGTTTCTTTAACGTTTTCTTCTTTGTCAATAATATGGTCTTCAAATAAGACGCCATTCTGAACAGTGGTTCTCTTCCTAAGGCGTTTTGAAAGTGAAACTTCAATTATGAACACCCTGTGCACAATATTTTTCCCTCACTCCCTTTGCGAGTGGAACAGGAAGGCAAATGATTATTACCCTCCGGCCCGCACCGTACGATAGCCTGCGGCGGACGTATGTGGACGTAGACATAGCGGAATGACTGGACCACAAAGGCGATGATATCTTTACTACCCAACGACTGCGCCTCGCTCTCCACTTCCGCTGGAAGAAAAGTGGTACCGTTTACAGGAATACTAGCGGATCGAGCTGACACAAATAAGGCCTATTTTAGACAAGATGTATCGGGCACTGCCAGTAGTCAGGGTCAAAGTCTCTACACCAATCAACTCCACTCCCGAAATGTGTCAGTAAGCTGTCGCCGCTAGCTGCGAGTCTGCCTGAACCTGAATGCTGCTGACTTGTTGCATTCCAGCCAGTTAACTGGTTAACTTCCATCCAACTTTGAGATCCGAGGCGCGTACCTGGGTCACTTAGCCATCCTGCTGCCAACGCCTCCTGCAGGAAAACTCTGCTACTGTTCGTAGCTCTGGCAAGAAATTTCTGCTGCTGTTCCTTGCTCTAAGGGGCACACCCCCACTGACTACCAGCACTGACCATGCTATCCGCACCGAGGTCCATGGCTGGACTTTGACCGCCTCATCACATCCCACACAAAGTAGCTCGTCTGCGCCGGAAACACGACCGACTTTACGGATTCTGTCGTAAGGGAGTGCCAACCCAGTCCCTGGGAGCTGACACGGCACTGTACCGCTAGAGCGCTGAGAGAGGCGATTACGCACGCGAGCCTGATAGGAGGCCACTTGCTGAACGTCCGATTCCAACCGGTGCCTTGGGAGGCTGACAGCCGCCTAGGGACATACAGATTTTTTTCTTTTTTTATGATTGGACGTCGGACATGCACGTGTTACCTACTCAAAACACCGCTGCAAACACGAACTGGGTGGAGAACTGAACCCCTCCTGAGCACTAGCAGGCAGGTACACCACCCACCACAGAGTCATTCACCGCTGCTCGTACAATATATAAACAGTAATCTACCTCCATTCTTTAAAATTTATGTATTTCTCTATGGACATCTGTACAGCTAGAGAGTAATCCTTTCACTATCAGACGCCGCACCTGAACTAATTCAGCATGCCCCAAAAAATTGTACACGCTGTTTTTTATGAGTATAACACTAATACTTACTAAGATATGGAAAACTTCCAAAATTCAAAATAATGTGAACAAATGTAGAAACCAGCAATTTATAGACAATTATAGATTTTTGGCCATTACGATCCAGATACAGCTGATATCGTTGATCAATGGAATCCAACACGTTGATAATCGTTGCGATTGATATTTTGGCACATACTTTTTCAGTGGCTGCTTTCAACTCATTGAGTGTTACTGGTCTTGTGGTATAAACACTGTGTTTCTTATGTCTCCCGTAGAGAAAATCCGTAGGGCTCAAATATGATGAGCGTGAAGGATACTCGCTACCGCCTCTTCGTCCTTTCCGTCTCTCCGGTTGGTGTTTGTCAAGGTAGCCCTTACGTGGCGATGGTGGTTGACAGATGCTCCATCCTGCTGGAAATACTATTCTCCATCCTTAAACATCTCTTCGATGCGTGGTTTGGCATATTCCTGTAGTAAGTCCAGGTAATTTTGAACTGTCACTGTACGCTCAAAATGCTGATAAACCACAACACACTTCAACTCCTGGTAGGTTCACATGGTGTTCCAACGCCACGTGACGATTCCCGGCCGCCCAGTACGTACAAATATGACAATTAATTGAACCATTTAACTTAAAGTGGCGTCATCATTCTAAACAAACTTACATGGGAAATGCCTATCCTCTGCGCATCTTGCTTGATACCACTCATGAAATTCAGTTCTCGGGTCATGATCATCCTCATTCAGAGCATGGAGTAATCTAGAAATTAAACATTTTTGTAGCACACGCTTGAAAATCTGATCGATGCCCGTTTTTGGAACTCCTGTCTCAGCTACGGATCCGTGCAGGCTTCCTCGGAGATCGTTGAAACATTTCTATGACTTCATTGTCTTTTGTGGGGTCTGTGCATGACGGTGGTCTCCCGATATGATTCTTGTAGGTATTCTGGACAGTTCCTTCTTCCTCAAACTTATCTCGCAGACGAATAATTGTGTACCACGTTGAGGCATCACGCTGAAACTTCAGCCTGAGCTGTCATTGCACTATATTTACGTTCTCAGTTTTCCAGTAGCACTTCAGAATGAATATTCTTTGCTCAAGGTTCAGTTTGCCTTCAGCCAGTTTTTAAGACGTCACGCTTGAGAAAGTAAAAAAAAAGGGTTGTAGTTATGAGTATACATTTTTTTAACACTTTCTATAAACAAATATGCTCCAAGGTCACCAAGGTCATAAGAAAGACACCTAATAACACGCACACAGACACACACACACAGACACGCACACACACACACACACACACACACACACACACACACACACTACTATCACAAATCATAGTAATGTTCCCGATACTATTATCTATTTAAGTACACCATACACACTAGCTGTTATCAGTTAATTGTGTGTCTATATATTGTCCATTCAGTATAAATGTACCAGTCCTGCAATGTTTGTCGTGACTGATTGTAACCCACTTTGGCCTCATGATAAGTGATTTATGTAAGCTCATTATATTTAAGTTAGCAACTTCACAATAATATTTATTTTTATGAATAATCAGTAAATACATAGCACATGAAAAAATATAAATTACCCTCTCTCAGTTATCAATTGTGAGTTGTCGAGCTCAGACGTTGAATGTCGCTGCAGAATTCGATACTCTTTCCCCACATAAGATCAAAACTTCTAAAGTGTAGCAAAACACCTTGTGAACTAAAATCATCATCATCATCCCCGCCAATTGCTGTTGTTCTCTTCATGAGCTGTTCCGCCCTCATAACGCCTTAACTCTCTTTTTTATGTAGTGGGCTCTATTAAAATAAGATTTTGAGGTCATTACAATGAAAATATTATTCTACAATAAAACTACAATCAAATCTTTAGTTACATAAATTTTCCCTTAATTTCCGCAATACGTAATGTAATGCAGTGGTAAATTCGAGACGAAGAGGCTCAAATTCCCTTATGTTTCAAGTCGTTTGTGTTTTCCCAGAATCACTTCAGACAAATAATGAGATGCTTCCTTAAATAATAAGAAAGCTACCTGTCTTTCTCCTTCCTTCCAAACTTCGCAGAAGTTTTCCGGCATACCTGGAGATGGGAAGACGTAATGCAGCCAGAAACATTGTCGAATATGATCGTTTTGATGCACCAGGTATTATGGTGCATAATGTTGCTTGAACGTATTGACCTCTGAAGCTTTGAACACAGTACTTACATTCGCCGGTCTACATTATTGTGGCACTGCGCTCCTTCCCAACGTGCGTCTTTTCAGGAGTGCATTCCGCAGTGATTTCATTTCTATGGATGACAAGGATCCTGGAACGAGAGGATATTCGGTAAATGGAATGGATTGCCCATTTCGCTGTCTTAAATCCCATCGTGTACGTCTGGAGTGCGTTGGTGAGACGTATTGGTGCAAGTCCACATGCACCAACAACCATCCAGCAAATGTCCAATCCACTGGTGGATGGTATAACGTTTCCTGGTAAAACATGCTTTATAATTATGCAATTACAATTTTATTTATATGTAGGCACTGATTACGTCTGTGGACTCTGAATAATAATAGAATAGAGACAATTATGTTATAGTTTGTATTTGTAAGGGATTACGTACTGGATTTGTGAAATAATATCTGTGTCGGCGAGTTCTGAAACCGCCACAGAAAAGAATTAGTAAAGAAAAACAGAGAGATTTCATGACAATCAGCCATCGTACAAATAGTAGTGTAAGAATATTAATGTCGTTGTAGTCTTCTTGGAGTCACGTAGAGAGGAGGAACCTGTGACACTATGTTTAACGCATAGGTAGCTTTCATCTGTCAAGACTGTAAGCAGGACGCCATTAGGCGCTGATTATAAAGAAAGGTGTGTGAACTGTGTTATTATTCGAGTTTTAATGTAGTTATTTAATGAGAACTTCTATGGTATTATTAGAAATCTTGCCTGGTATTTTACCCATTTATTTAAGACATTTTCAGCTTTTTAAGTAGTGTTCGTGTTGCAGAGCTGCGACACGGCGGAGCGAGCTGCTGCCGCGGCAGATTCAAATCTAATAATAAGGGCAATCATACTACAATAAGCGGACAGGTAAAAAGTGAATTTAAAATGAAATGATAATTAAATGGACACCATAGCTGCAAACAGGCGTTGATGTACTTCATTGGGGACATGTTGAAAATGTGTGGACATGTTGGGAATGTGGATCTCACGGGGAGCGTGCAAGGGATAGGTCCCTGCAGACGCACTATCCTCTGTGCCCGCGGTGGCTCAGATGGATAGAGTGTCTGCCCTGTAAGCAAGAGATCCCGGGCTCGAGTCCCGGTCGGGGCACACATTTTCAACATGTCCCCAATGAAGTACATCAACGCCTCTTTGCAGCTAGGGTATCCATTTAATTATCATTTCATTTCTAGCAAAGCTGCATGGTCATCCACGGTAACTGTTCTTTCGAGAACGGATACTGCCGTCATATATAGTTGAATTTGAAATTGTTTCTTACAGCAGTTCGAGATCGGAGTGCAAAGCAGCAGACTTTATGTTGTGTTTCAAGGCCGGACGCGGGCTGCTAATATTGTAAAGTTTAACAATGTCAAAGTTAAAATACTTTCATGTTTCAAAAGGAAATCTTGCTGTACAAAATTCTGGACTGGTAAAAGTTATAGAAAAATCGTTTTCTGGTTAATAATGATAGTCTCATGCTCTAGTGTTACTGATTAATATTTAATGTTGACGAAAAATCCACTGCAAGGTTTGAGGTTCTTTAAGCATTGCGTACGGTAACTTCATTATTTTTGATAACAGAAATAATTTCAGAATATTTTTACGATTGTTGTAGCAGAGATGGATATGTTGTGCATTCTATTGAGTTACAGTAACAAAACAGTGTTCATTTAGTAAGAAGCCAGTTCCAGTACAATAATTATTAATCTCATTTGTTCTTAGAAACATATTTTAGCATATACAATCAGTGCACAGAAAAAATATTGGAGCGCGAATAGGTCTGGAACGAACTCCCACAAGAAATCTTTAATTGGGAACTACATCAACCCTTGTCTGATGTCCAGGTGACCATCATGAAATGCGGTAAATTCACTGTAATTACTGACTTTGAATAAAAGAGTTATTTTTCTTTGTCTCATTGCGAATCTTCTTCACTTACCTTCTGTACTATCCTGTAGCTGTCAATGAAATTCTTCTGGGCTGTTGATCGCATTGTTGACATATAAAACTGTACGATGTTTCGACCACTGTTGCAAGTGGCCTTCCTCAGGGCTTTGTGCTGAGCTGACAGTGTCAACGGCTGCGGAAGCCTTCTCATACATATTCTGTAGCAGTTCTTTCTATGTATGGTTCAAGTTTCATCGCGCTGTGGTACTTGGCAGTGACACACCACGCGAAAGCTACTGTCGTCCTAAACTTTTATACAGCAGCGTATGTTAGAGACACTACTTTTTCTACAATTACCAGAAAGTGTCACAAATCGAAAAAAATGCTCTGAGCACTATGGGACTTAACATCTGAGGTCATCAATCCCCTAGAACTTATAAATACTTAAACCTAATTAACCTAAGGACATCAAACACTTCCATGCCCTAGGCAGGATTCGAACATGCGACCGGAGCGGTCGCGCAGTTTCAGACTAAAGCGCCCAGAACCGCTTGGCCACACCATCCGGCTGTCACAAATCGGATTTTTCAACAACACCGAGCACCACTGGCACCACCGCACCGTAAGTGCATATCAGCAGTGAGCTTCCTCCGTTGCAATGGTCGTGGTTATATCACATTGCACCACCGTCCTCCAAGGCTGCCCAATCCCATAATATGTAATTTTTGTTTGTGAGGATTTGTGAATAGCTGCTTGCACATGCATCTCCTTTCAGAAACTTTGGGTGAACTGAGCCGCGACGTCGCATAGTAACAGTTAGGCTTTCGCGTTGTGGACGAGTTTGACTATCGTCCAAGTGTTGGTCGTTAGTCCAATGGAGAACACATTGAACAATTGTGAAAGGCGGACGGAATCTTTCATTGTAAAAGTAATTCAAATGTATCTCACGGTTGTACGTGGGTTGGACAGCAATAGGGAGACACGGCGAGAAATGCATACTTGAACATAAGTCCGTATTCTAGCGAGCTTGCAAGTTGCCTGTTGTATCTGGCCACGTCCTCAATACGTTGTAACAGTCAGTTCCGGTCAGAGCAATGTTCTGTGTAGTTGTGACTGCAATATGTCGGAGCTTAGTGTTTTCGTACGTGGACAAATTGTTGGTTTTTGCTTCCGTAACCGTAGGAGTCGAAGTGTCTGGTGTTTCAAGAGGCAACTTCTTCAAGTTTGTTCTGCATAGAGGGGAAGCGGACGAAAGTGTGTGTGTGTGTTTTTTTTTATCTATGTGGATTACTGTTAGGCAATCATCCTATCAACTCTAATCTACTTTACTACTAATATCTACATCCTGCAGCGTTACAGGAGTGCCAGTATGTAATATAACCTACTATTTGTGGCCATGCCCACCGAGCTAATCCCAGTGGGCGTGCCCCTGGCACTGGGCTGGCCTTCCAACAATCGCTGCAGGTCTAAGACAAAATTTTCTACAATCTACTTCTACAACCATAGTAACAATTATTATGAGTCATAATTGGTGTGCTGTAGTCTTAGCCGGTGTGGTCGCACCATCCCCCTAATCCTGGATGCGTCGGATCCCGATCGTCGTTGACGGTCGGCCAGTACGCACCCTGGCGGAATGGGATGATGCGTTATGTCTAGACAATTTTGGATCCTATCTACTCAATCTCCCTTCTATATTCCCTTAGGATCTTGGCGGATACCTCGCTAGCCAGTTTATCAATGATGGTGAAGGTGGTAGCGTCCCTAATGAGATAGAAGGTGTCTGTATTAGGCAGTGAGTTTCGTAAGTCCATTGCAACGTCGTCGAAAAGCGGACACTCGTAGACCACATGATCCGGTGTGCCCAGTTCGGCACCACAGTCACACGACGGTGTCGCTCTTTTTCCGAACCGGCAGAGATATGCCGGGTACGGGCCATGCCCAGTGAGGAAGTGCAGCAGTCCCTTACTTGGCTGGAAGTGTTTCATCTCTAGTCTTTCCTGTACGTTTGGTAATAGTTGGTGCGTTCTTCTTCCGGTCTCTTCCCCATCCCAAATTTCCTGCCAAAGTTCCATTCCCCTTCTTTTAATTGTAATTTTGTCCCCGACTCTGACCCCCATTATATCCATAGTTTTTTCAATTTTCCCCTTTTTTACCCAATACCATGCAGCCTGCTCCCTGATTTTTACAAGGGGGCATAGACCCATGAGTATTAGTAATGTTCCCCCTGGTGACGTTCTATATGCCCCCACTAATCGAAGTATCATGTTTCGCTGCACCCTCCGCACGGCCATGGCAGGAACGACCCTCGTGAGCCTGTGGGCCCAGACCCCGGACCCGTAGCCCACGATGGAAACTAGAATGGTATTATGATACAACTTAATGAGATTTGGTGGAAGATGAAATCGTCTATGGCCGATGTTGATAAGATTATTTAACACCTCTAATGCCCTATGTGTAGTTGCCTCGATATGCCTGGCAAAACTCCATTTTACATCTAATATTAATCCTAAGTATCTAGCTTCTCAACGACGTATAACTGGCGTGCCATCCATCCTAACTGTAGGGTTTCTGACCAATTGGCCCTTTAAGAGTAGATAAGTGGATTTGTTCGGTGCTATTTTTTGCTTAGTTCTATGGCACCATTGTGAGAGTAATGTCATGGTTCTCTCTATCTTCGGTTCCAGTTCCTCTCGGCTCCGACCGCCAACCAACAGGAGGAGGTCATCTGCATAAGCTATCACCTCTAGCACACTTGCACAGCTCTCCAAGGTCTCAAGAAGAGGCTCCATATTGACATCCCAAAAGAGTAGCCCCAGGACAGAGCCCTGTGGACACCCCTTTGTTATCTTTTTGCCCACTCTTCCGCTAGGGGATGATAGCCAAACCTCCCTGTCCTCACAATAGCTCCTAAGACAGCCATATAGCGGCCCTGGGCACTCCTTCTCTCGCAAGCGAGAGAAAAGCGAAGGCCACCACAGGCTGTCAAAGGCGCCACTGATGTCCACCATGATGCCAACTATGTACTTATGTGTGGACGACCCGCAGACCTCAGCCGCCATGGCGATTGCGTCAGACGCAGAACGCCCCGGCCTAAAGCTGAACTGCCTGCTGCTCATTCCACAAAGCACTCGGTGTGCCATCAGCCTGTCAGCCAGCAGCCTCTCCAACAATTTTCCCAACAGATCCAACAGGCAAATGGGTCTGTAGGACTTGACTTCTTTTGGGTTCTTATCCAGTCCCTTTTTTATTATTACGACGTTTCCTTGTTTCCAGATGGTAGGAAACTTTTTGAGGCTTAAGGCCTCGTTGTAGATTCTGGCTAGAGGTGCTACTAGTTGAGGAGCGAGGTATTGTACCACCTCCGCTATAATGCCGTCTGGTCCTGGGGCCTTTCCTCTCTTAAGTGCTTTAATGTGCTCCGCCACCTCGTTCTCCGAAAAAGGGTACACCAAGGTGTTGTTTCGGTACTCTTCTAGCTGAGTTTGCCTAATTAGGCCTTGTTCTTCTGTGTCCTCATTTTCCATGTCATCCAGAAGTAGGGACCGGAGAAGGACTTCAGCAGTTTCCTGCCATGTCCCTGTCATCCGATTCCCATCCCGGATGGTTGATAGTACCATAGGTGACCTAATTTTTTCCCTGACTATTTTATATGGAATACCCCAGGGATCTACAGCCAATCGGCTTTGGACGTATTTCTCCCAGCTTACTAGCCTGACCCTTTTGAGTTCCCTCTGGAACTCCTCCTTGGCATTCCTATAGATTTCCAGCCATCTCTGTTTTTCTTCCCAGACGACACTTCGCTGGTAGTACCTCCTCGCCCTCCTGACCGACTGACGCATCTGTCCTAGTTCAGCTGACCATGGTGCCGGGGAGGCCGCGACAGCCCTCCTCCTAGTTGGTACTGTAGCCTTTACCGCTCTTGTGATGGCACTAACCAGTTCTACAGCATGCCTGTCGACGTCTTCATCACCCTCCGGCCATATCGGAAGAACAAACTCTCTTGCAAGGCGCTCCCAATCGGTTTTGTTATAGTTTAATTGAAATTCCCACCCTATGTCCCAGGGACATGCAGCTCAAATGTTATTAGGTTATGGTCACTTGTCGTTACTTGGTCTCTTACTCTCCAGTTATTCAAATGACCAGCAAAATTTGGTGATACTAATGTTATATCTATGTTAGTTCCTTCTCCTCCACCGCCTGTGTAGGTGGGGGGATTCCCGGCTCTGTTTGCGACCAAGTACTGTAATGACATTAGTGTTTCCTCCATCTTCTCCCCTCTGCCATCCTGGGTGCCACTGTACCACAGGGGGGACTTGTAACGCCGGAAATGCATATCCTCCTATTTCCATCTATTGTACTATTATTTTTTTTCCTTGTTTTGTTACCTCAAGATATGACATTTCTGTCTCTTTATATATTGTAATTGTTTTACTGTTTGTATATATATATATATATATATATATATATATATATATATATATATATATATTTATGCACTTATGCCGATGTATAATTGGTTTGTTTCGTAAATATTATTTGTATTTTTACGCTGGGTCTTGCCTAGGGAAAACTGCTATCGAACGATTACATCGATAGGTCGTGTGAAGAATCAAAGTTTGTAGGATCTTTGGTAGTGTTAACTCTGCCGCGTGGAGCGCGGGCGGAACAGTGAGAGTCTGGCGGGAGTAGCGAGTGGAGCAGGTGTTGTGTGACGCTCCCGCGAGTTGCCGCGCTTTCGGGGTTTGGCAGCATGTAATTGCGCTCGACTCGCGATGATAGTTTCTGACATGGTGTCGCGGACGGGAAGCATTAGCTGGCGCACATCAAGAGCCCGTTTCGCCTGGTGACCGTGTCGAGAAGAAGGCGCGCCAACATCCAGCTTCTGCAACAGCGACGGCCGACAATGAGTGACTGTCGCCACCTCCTCGATCGACGGCTTCGAACCTTCAATAAACCAACAAGGAAGACTGGAAGCACGTAAAGTTTTAGAACTGTATGGCAGACCTCAGCTTTTAATCTTGTTCCATTTGCCTCGCAAAATTACAGCAACTTAGCATGAACCTTTGTTGCTCATTGTCCCAATTGCATTGCCAAGCAGGGTCCCTTCCTTTTCCGAAATGAGCCCGAGGGTCGTTGAAATTCAAACGCCAGCATCATTCGATTTCACTGCTTTAATTTCAAAGTTCAGCTGGCTACAATATTTAAATTGCACAAGCACAAATTAAGAGTGCGAGTTTTGTTACCGTATTTTAGTTACCTGTGACTGCAGCTCAGCTTGGTACGTACTAAATTTTACTATTGTTAATTGTTCAGAATCATTTAATTCAAGTTCAAAGTTAAATCTCTTCTTTCTAAATTGCGTAGATTCAAGTAGCTTTTGAAATGATTGTTGAGGTAGTCAAAGACTAACCGTATTTTACTGAATTTCGATGTGCTTCAGAAAGAAAGCTCACTATTAACTTCAGTCACTAAATTAACTTTCGATTTTCCGGTTTTAGTAATTCTTTTGCTAAATTAAGTCAGAGTGTAGCGAAATTTATTACTTCTGACAAACTTTCAGTTTTCACACTACACGTGTCAACCTTCAGTTGCCACGCTTCTAGTGCTAATTATATGTGTAATAACCTTTCTTTTTCAGTTACTATAGTAATTGTCCTTAGGACTGGCGACCGTAATTTCCCCCAAATCTCAAATACCTAATTACCGCTAGTTAATTGTTAACGTAACGGCTGCACATTTACCTTCTTTATTAACTTTACCCCTTTTCAAAATTAATTTCCACCAGTTTCATTAGCACATTTCCTTTCATTTAGATGTAACCCTTTCCTCCCTCTTTACCGACAGGTTAACTTCGGTGACGATTGCTTTTCCAAAACTCCCATTAGGTACACGCGGTTTCATTTTTCACTGTCATTAAGGTCGGTAAGTGAGGGGGAGGTTACACGTGGCGACCTGGTGACAGGACAATCTTCAATTTTGAGGTTGTTCTGGACACGAAGTTTGCATTGTGCAAATATCGTAACAAAGTACTGGTTGCGTACAGGCCGTTACGTCAGCGAGAATAAGTAGTGGGAGTAATCCTAATTATATTTGAGGTTTGGCATTTATATTGAAAATTATTAAAATGAGTGAAGGCAACAATTACCAAAATTTGGTAGACCTGGATACGGAACAATCGGTCGAACAGTGGGAAACGCGCACCGCGGTACCCATTGTTCAGGGGCAGGCGGCTAGCATGAAAGACGCGACCGCCGAAACGCAACAAAGGGCAGAAATGGAATTCCAAACTTTAGAAAATGTTTCGGAATCGGAAGTGAAAATCAAATCTGTACCCCTTGATGATGAATACGGGGGAACATGTATAGAGGAACCAGCTACGGAAGTAAAACCGGTAGTCTCCGGGAATGTAACTGATTTATTGAATGTTTTGATTAATGAAATCAAGAGTCAATCGGCAGAAATTATAGCTCTGTCTGCCAAGCAAGAAGCTCAGTCTGAAAAGATTGAACGAAAGCTAGACAATCAGAACAAAGCTATTAATGTTGTTAACAACAATGTTGGAGTTGTTAATACAAAAGTTGATAAAATCAAAGAAGATATTGTTGTAATTAATACCGAAATCGGTAATCTTAAACAGGAAATGATAGGCGTTCAGGCGGAAATTGCGAGCATAAATACTCGTTTTGATTCCGAAATTAGCAGAATCGAGAAAAGTGTAGGAGAAGCAGTTGCTCCGATCATCGAGAATAAGGTGACGGAACAAATTCAATTAGTGAAAAAAGAGGATCAACAGAAGGTGGAAACTTTAAAGGCTTTAGTGTCCGAAGTAGACACTAAAGTGAGGGAGCAGGCTAATACCTGCGAAGAGAAAAAGAGGGAAGTGGAAACGCTTGCGACAACCACTTGCCAAGTAATTACGAGAGTGTCGGAATTAGAAAAGAAACTTGATGAAAAACAGAGCTATGTGCCAATCTGTGCACATAGTTCGGAATTGTTGACGAAAGAGGAGCGGTTCGACCCCTTGAAAAAAGGCGGTATACACGCGACGGATTTCATTAAGAATTGTGAAAGAGTTTTACCCAGATCATGGACTAATGAGAGAAAAATTAATGCGGTTATTGATGTGCTGGCTGGTGATGCCAAGCGTTGGGGCTTAAACCTCAACATTACGACCCTGACTTTTGACGAGTTTAAAAATTTGTTTCTGGCTGAATACTGGTCGGAGCAAAAACAGCAAAGTGTCTGGCGCGAATTTGTCGTATCGAGGCCTTTCGATGCGAATTCGCGCGGTTCGATGAGGGAGTTTTGTGAGGGCTGGATCCGCAAGTTGGAATATTTGCGTGATCGCCGCACGGAATCCGAAATAGTCTGGGAACTCTACAAGAAGCTTCCAGATGATACAAAACGCTACGTAGGAAGCAATTACAGGACAATCAATGATTTCCTGGAAAGAGTTGAGGACGAGGACAATTGGCGCAATAATCGCGACAGTGGTAGAGGCCGTGGTAACAACAACGGGTACCACCCCAACCATAACAACGATAACCATGGGAATAATGCATACCGCAGCAATGACAATAATGGTTCGGACCGTAATAACAATCGGTACAATGCAAATAATAACCGGAATGACGGAAACCAGTATCATACTAGCGTGATACGGGCTGCGCAGAATAGTAATAACGCCAGAGGGTGTGACCAGTCGCCTCAGCAGTATCCGGGGAGCGTATCTGCTGGGACGAGACAGGGAAACCATTAGCCGCGCCGGTGAGGGGCCGACCGGGCGTGGAGAAATTTTGGCGGCCCAATAACAGGAGAAAACCCAGGTGTCGTCGTTATGAAAATTCCGTATGGAATAATCAACGGCGGGAGAGTGTGCCAGTGTTAGGAGAAAGGAGTGCGCCCACAAGTAGTAGATCAACTATATACACGGCAGTAGAAAATACATTCACTGTCAGTGAGAACAATTTAAGTAGTGTTCCGGAAATCGATTATAAAGGGGCAGCTGTAATACCCACAGCGGAACTGGAGATTGAGTTTAAGAATGATTCGCAATTGTTGAGAGAAGATCAGATGTCGGATAAAACGTCCGTCATTGAGCGAGGGGATGCAGAGAGGGATGAGGTCTGGTTAAGGCAGTTCGGTCGCTTATACGACGAACTAAGAGATTATAGGGGTCTGTATGGGAGAAGTGTTTATGGGGAGCGCGTGCAGTATTTGCCGCGTCTCGTCCCACAGGAAGATAGTGTTTGTGAAATGATAGAAAGTTCTGGCCCTAATCGGCAGACTTTACTAGAAATAGTTGATGTTAAGGGGGAGCACGAGCAAGATTCGTCGTGTTTCGTCCCGCAGGAGTTAGATGTTGAAGTAGTAACGGAAAGTTCTGGCCCTAACCGGCAGACCTTACCGAAAGTTTCAGTGGTAGAAGTAACCGACCCATCCGACGCAAACCTCCAGTTTAAACATTGCGAGAGTATTAAGGAGAAAGATTGCGAAAATTTTAGTGATAGCCGGACACGATTGGTAGAAAAGCACATAGATTACAACGTGTATGAGGTTAGAGCTGACATTATACGGTCAGACGATAGCAGTGTGGGTTGCGCAGATCTAGCGGAAGTAATTGCAGAGACTACTGGACACATTCCTCCAGGTAGATTGGCGGATGAGATTAATCTGACCAAAGTGGAATCAACGAAGGTGACGATTAATGAATTGATAGCAAAGCAACACTCACTAGTTGACGAGTTAGAGGAAAAGGTTTCGGTATTGGAGGCGAAGCTACAGACTAAGCCTCAGGACAAACGTGTTAAAATTAAAACTGTATGTAAACAGAGGCTGAAAAAGCCGCCAGATAAATCGGATTTAGGATCAAAGCCGGATGGTTTTTTCTGGAATGACCTGGATATAGACGAGGATTTACTGTGGGAAAATAAAGAAACAGTCGAGGACAAGTGTAGACAGATAGTAGTGTCGGTTAATATGCACGACCTACAACTAAACGTGTTGATTGACACCGGTGCAGAATTGAGTGCTGTATCTGGGAAAATATTTGAGTTACTGAAAGACAGACCTGGCATCGTAGTTATGCCAGTAACAGGAGTGAAAATTATCGGTGCTACTGGGAAGGCCAGTAAACCGGTCACAAAACAGATTTTTGTCAACTTCGAGATATGTGGGGCACGATTTGAACAAGAGTTTGTCGTCGTGCCAGACTTAACTACGGAAGTAATTATCGGGTTAGATTGGCTATTAAAGTACCGTGCAGTGATTAACTGCGAAAGCAAAACTTTGACATGTATGTCACTAGATAAAACAATGGTAGTTGGTTTTGACGAGGCAGGAGACGGTGTGCATAGGCAATACCAGCCTGTACACATTGTTAACTGGCCGGATGACATTGACGTAGGAATGAGTTTGAACTGCCATAACATGAGGAATTTCGGCATTGACAAAAGTGTAGAAAGTGAATTGGAAGAGATAATCAAATTCCCTCCACGGATTAACATTAGTATTGGTGTGAAAAAAGATCGTTTGCGAGAAGTAATGAAGCTAAAAGCCGATGCTCGCATACGTCGTCATGACGCTAAAGCGCGTTTTGCTAAGTTTGCAATCGGAGACTTAGTACCTGTAAAAGCTCATGAGAAATCGAGCGAGATAGACCATGAAAACTCTAAATTTAAGTTTGTTTATAATGGACCATATAAAGTCATTGGTATGCCTCACACAAATGCTTACGGAATATTGTAGACTTGAAATTGTACCAACCTAGGATCGATTAATACCACACAATGGGTAATTTATACAGTATGTAAAATAGAGTGTAAGATTTAACGATTTGCTAGATTGCCATGCTTTTGACTGACCAAGGTCATTAAAGAAGTTGTAATTAATAAGTAATTAATTTTGATTAATCAATTTAATTTTAATCAATTTAATCATGATCTAATCAACTGAAAAATCCAAGCTGCTAGTTTAAGTTTTCAGCTGAGTCACAGTAGATTAAGGAATGTAAATATGATTTTGTAAATAGCTGTAAGATTTCATAAATATGTGATTTACTAGTCATTGCCGATGTACTTAGACGCTGTTTTAAGTTTCAGGCTATTACATGCGTGTGATGATGGACAGTGTTGAGTTATCCACTGTGATAGTATTAAGGGACTCCTTGAGATTACTCGGGAGTGAGTTTTTCCTAAAGAATTCAGTGAAACGGACGTTCTGGAAACGCCGTCACAAGGGCGAGTGAGATCAAGCGTGCCGCACACGCGGGCGCAACAATACTGGCGAGGCGAGCCGCTGTCGGCTCTTGTGCCGCTGTTGGCTCTTGGGCCGCTGTCGGTATTCTTTGTACTTGCGAGTACGGAAGGCGGAATTGTTTTTCTTCCTGGACAGCTGAAAGAATTCTACTGTCAATATTTATGGTTTTTTCGATCTGATGTGTGTTATTTTCTTGTTTAGCGTTAATTGGACATGACGAGAAAATTAATTATGAAAAGGTTACATAAAAATGTGTATTCTATGTAATTAATTATTAGTTTGCGTATTTTGATATACCTGTTTTTTATGACCATGCACTCTGATCAATTTTGCAAATAGTATTCCATTTCTTATAGTGTTACGAATTTTAATGATTTTGGAATAGCTAAACCATTTTCTATGTTTTTTATGAATTTTGATATGTTGTCAACCTGTTTTACTTTGTGCAAGATGACAGAGTGGAATAAGATTAGCAGTGTCTCCACTCAATTATTATTGTCTAAAAATTGGTTTATGGTTAATTAGGCGAATGCTAAATTTTTTTGATGTTTTGAACATATGCATTTCCGCTGTGTCTTTTTTGGGACATTTTCTGAGTCTGTTTACGTTACACGAACATCCTCAGACAATGTGGGGCACGTGTAACGCCGGAAATGCATATCCTCCTATTTCCATCTATTGTACTATTATTTTTTTTCCTTGTTTTGTTACCTCAAGATATGACATTTCTGTCTCTTTATATATTGTAATTGTTTTACTGTTTGTATATATATATATATATATATATATATATATATATATATTTATGCACTTATGCCGATGTATAATTGGTTTGTTTCGTAAATATTATTTGTATTTTTACGCTGGGTCTTGCCTAGGGAAAACTGCTATCGAACGATTACATCGATAGGTCGTGTGAAGAATCAAAGTTTGTAGGATCTTTGGTAGTGTTAACTCTGCCGCGTGGAGCGCGGGCGGAACAGTGAGAGTCTGGCGGGAGTAGCGAGTGGAGCAGGTGTTGTGTGACGCTCCCGCGAGTTGCCGCGCTTTCGGGGTTTGGCAGCATGTAATTGCGCTCGACTCGCGATGATAGTTTCTGACATGGTGTCGCGGACGGGAAGCATTAGCTGGCGCACATCAAGAGCCCGTTTCGCCTGGTGACCGTGTCGAGAAGAAGGCGCGCCAACATCCAGCTTCTGCAACAGCGACGGCCGACAATGAGTGACTGTCGCCACCTCCTCGATCGACGGCTTCGAACCTTCAATAAACCAACAAGGAAGACTGGAAGCACGTAAAGTTTTAGAACTGTATGGCAGACTTCAGCTTTTAATCTTGTTCCATTTGCCTCGCAAAATTACAGCAACTTAGCATGAACCTTTGTTGCTCATTGTCCCAATTGCATTGCCAAGCAGGGTCCCTTCCTTTTCCGAAATGAGCCCGAGGGTCGTTGAAATTCAAACGCCAGCATCATTCGATTTCACTGCTTTAATTTCAAAGTTCAGCTGGCTACAATATTTAAATTGCACAAGCACAAATTAAGAGTGCGAGTTTTGTTACCGTATTTTAGTTACCTGTGACTGCAGCTCAGCTTGGTACGTACTAAATTTTACTATTGTTAATTGTTCAGAATCATTTAATTCAAGTTCAAAGTTAAATCTCTTCTTTCTAAATTGCGTAGATTCAAGTAGCTTTTGAAATGATTGTTGAGGTAGTCAAAGACTAACCGTATTTTACTGAATTTCGATGTGCTTCAGAAAGAAAGCTCACTATTAACTTCAGTCACTAAATTAACTTTCGATTTTCCGGTTTTAGTAATTCTTTTGCTAAATTAAGTCAGAGTGTAGCGAAATTTATTACTTCTGACAAACTTTCAGTTTTCACACTACACGTGTCAACCTTCAGTTGCCACGCTTCTAGTGCTAATTATATGTGTAATAACCTTTCTTTTTCAGTTACTATAGTAATTGTCCTTAGGACTGGCGACCGTAATTTCCCCCAAATCTCAAATACCTAATTACCGCTAGTTAATTGTTAACGTAACGGCTGCACATTTACCTTCTTTATTAACTTTACCCCTTTTCAAAATTAATTTCCACCAGTTTCATTAGCACATTTCCTTTCATTTAGATGTAACCCTTTCCTCCCTCTTTACCGACAGGTTAACTTCGGTGACGATTGCTTTTCCAAAACTCCCATTAGGTACACGCGGTTTCATTTTTCACTGTCATTAAGGTCGGTAAGTGAGGGGGAGGTTACACGTGGCGACCTGGTGACAGGACAATCTTCAATTTTGAGGTTGTTCTGGACACGAAGTTTGCATTGTGCAAATATCGTAACAAAGTACTGGTTGCGTACAGGCCGTTACGTCAGCGAGAATAAGTAGTGGGAGTAATCCTAATTATATTTGAGGTTTGGCATTTATATTGAAAATTATTAAAATGAGTGAAGGCAACAATTACCAAAATTTGGTAGACCTGGATACGGAACAATCGGTCGAACAGTGGGAAACGCGCACCGCGGTACCCATTGTTCAGGGGCAGGCGGCTAGCATGAAAGACGCGACCGCCGAAACGCAACAAAGGGCAGAAATGGAATTCCAAACTTTAGAAAATGTTTCGGAATCGGAAGTGAAAATCAAATCTGTACCCCTTGATGATGAATACGGGGGAACATGTATAGAGGAACCAGCTACGGAAGTAAAACCGGTAGTCTCCGGGAATGTAACTGATTTATTGAATGTTTTGATTAATGAAATCAAGAGTCAATCGGCAGAAATTATAGCTCTGTCTGCCAAGCAAGAAGCTCAGTCTGAAAAGATTGAACGAAAGCTAGACAATCAGAACAAAGCTATTAATGTTGTTAACAACAATGTTGGAGTTGTTAATACAAAAGTTGATAAAATCAAAGAAGATATTGTTGTAATTAATACCGAAATCGGTAATCTTAAACAGGAAATGATAGGCGTTCAGGCGGAAATTGCGAGCATAAATACTCGTTTTGATTCCGAAATTAGCAGAATCGAGAAAAGTGTAGGAGAAGCAGTTGCTCCGATCATCGAGAATAAGGTGACGGAACAAATTCAATTAGTGAAAAAAGAGGATCAACAGAAGGTGGAAACTTTAAAGGCTTTAGTGTCCGAAGTAGACACTAAAGTGAGGGAGCAGGCTAATACCTGCGAAGAGAAAAAGAGGGAAGTGGAAACGCTTGCGACAACCACTTGCCAAGTAATTACGAGAGTGTCGGAATTAGAAAAGAAACTTGATGAAAAACAGAGCTATGTGCCAATCTGTGCACATAGTTCGGAATTGTTGACGAAAGAGGAGCGGTTCGACCCCTTGAAAAAAGGCGGTATACACGCGACGGATTTCATTAAGAATTATGAAAGAGTTTTACCCAGATCATGGACTAATGAGAGAAAAATTAATGCGGTTATTGATGTGCTGGCTGGTGATGCCAAGCGTTGGGGCTTAAACCTCAACATTACGACCCTGACTTTTGACGAGTTTAAAAATTTGTTTCTGGCTGAATACTGGTCGGAGCAAAAACAGCAAAGTGTCTGGCGCGAATTTGTCGTATCGAGGCCTTTCGATGCGAATTCGCGCGGTTCGATGAGGGAGTTTTGTGAGGGCTGGATCCGCAAGTTGGAATATTTGCGTGATCGCCGCACGGAATCCGAAATAGTCTGGGAACTCTACAAGAAGCTTCCAGATGATACAAAACGCTACGTAGGAAGCAATTACAGGACAATCAATGATTTCCTGGAAAGAGTTGAGGACGAGGACAATTGGCGCAATAATCGCGACAGTGGTAGAGGCCGTGGTAACAACAACGGGTACCACCCCAACCATAACAACGATAACCATGGGAATAATGCATACCGCAGCAATGACAATAATGGTTCGGACCGTAATAACAATCGGTACAATGCAAATAATAACCGGAATGACGGAAACCAGTATCATACTAGCGTGATACGGGCTGCGCAGAATAGTAATAACGCCAGAGGGTGTGACCAGTCGCCTCAGCAGTATCCGGGGAGCGTATCTGCTGGGACGAGACAGGGAAACCATTAGCCGCGCCGGTGAGGGGCCGACCGGGCGTGGAGAAATTTTGGCGGCCCAATAACAGGAGAAAACCCAGGTGTCGTCGTTATGAAAATTCCGTATGGAATAATCAACGGCGGGAGAGTGTGCCAGTGTTAGGAGAAAGGAGTGCGCCCACAAGTAGTAGATCAACTATATACACGGCAGTAGAAAATACATTCACTGTCAGTGAGAACAATTTAAGTAGTGTTCCGGAAATCGATTATAAAGGGGCAGCTGTAATACCCACAGCGGAACTGGAGATTGAGTTTAAGAATGATTCGCAATTGTTGAGAGAAGATCAGATGTCGGATAAAACGTCCGTCATTGAGCGAGGGGATGCAGAGAGGGATGAGGTCTGGTTAAGGCAGTTCGGTCGCTTATACGACGAACTAAGAGATTATAGGGGTCTGTATGGGAGAAGTGTTTATGGGGAGCGCGTGCAGTATTTGCCGCGTCTCGTCCCACAGGAAGATAGTGTTTGTGAAATGATAGAAAGTTCTGGCCCTAATCGGCAGACTTTACTAGAAATAGTTGATGTTAAGGGGGAGCACGAGCAAGATTCGTCGTGTTTCGTCCCGCAGGAGTTAGATGTTGAAGTAGTAACGGAAAGTTCTGGCCCTAACCGGCAGACCTTACCGAAAGTTTCAGTGGTAGAAGTAACCGACCCATCCGACGCAAACCTCCAGTTTAAACATTGCGAGAGTATTAAGGAGAAAGATTGCGAAAATTTTAGTGATAGCCGGACACGATTGGTAGAAAAGCACATAGATTACAACGTGTATGAGGTTAGAGCTGACATTATACGGTCAGACGATAGCAGTGTGGGTTGCGCAGATCTAGCGGAAGTAATTGCAGAGACTACTGGACACATTCCTCCAGGTAGATTGGCGGATGAGATTAATCTGACCAAAGTGGAATCAACGAAGGTGACGATTAATGAATTGATAGCAAAGCAACACTCACTAGTTGACGAGTTAGAGGAAAAGGTTTCGGTATTGGAGGCGAAGCTACAGACTAAGCCTCAGGACAAACGTGTTAAAATTAAAACTGTATGTAAACAGAGGCTGAAAAAGCCGCCAGATAAATCGGATTTAGGATCAAAGCCGGATGGTTTTTTCTGGAATGACCTGGATATAGACGAGGATTTACTGTGGGAAAATAAAGAAACAGTCGAGGACAAGTGTAGACAGATAGTAGTGTCGGTTAATATGCACGACCTACAACTAAACGTGTTGATTGACACCGGTGCAGAATTGAGTGCTGTATCTGGGAAAATATTTGAGTTACTGAAAGACAGACCTGGCATCGTAGTTATGCCAGTAACAGGAGTGAAAATTATCGGTGCTACTGGGAAGGCCAGTAAACCGGTCACAAAACAGATTTTTGTCAACTTCGAGATATGTGGGGCACGATTTGAACAAGAGTTTGTCGTCGTGCCAGACTTAACTACGGAAGTAATTATCGGGTTAGATTGGCTATTAAAGTACCGTGCAGTGATTAACTGCGAAAGCAAAACTTTGACATGTATGTCACTAGATAAAACAATGGTAGTTGGTTTTGACGAGGCAGGAGACGGTGTGCATAGGCAATACCAGCCTGTACACATTGTTAACTGGCCGGATGACATTGACGTAGGAATGAGTTTGAACTGCCATAACATGAGGAATTTCGGCATTGACAAAAGTGTAGAAAGTGAATTGGAAGAGATAATCAAATTCCCTCCACGGATTAACATTAGTATTGGTGTGAAAAAAGATCGTTTGCGAGAAGTAATGAAGCTAAAAGCCGATGCTCGCATACGTCGTCATGACGCTAAAGCGCGTTTTGCTAAGTTTGCAATCGGAGACTTAGTACCTGTAAAAGCTCATGAGAAATCGAGCGAGATAGACCATGAAAACTCTAAATTTAAGTTTGTTTATAATGGACCATATAAAGTCATTGGTATGCCTCACACAAATGCTTACGGAATATTGTAGACTTGAAATTGTACCAACCTAGGATCGATTAATACCACACAATGGGTAATTTATACAGTATGTAAAATAGAGTGTAAGATTTAACGATTTGCTAGATTGCCATGCTTTTGACTGACCAAGGTCATTAAAGAAGTTGTAATTAATAAGTAATTAATTTTGATTAATCAATTTAATTTTAATCAATTTAATCATGATCTAATCAACTGAAAAATCCAAGCTGCTAGTTTAAGTTTTCAGCTGAGTCACAGTAGATTAAGGAATGTAAATATGATTTTGTAAATAGCTGTAAGATTTCATAAATATGTGATTTACTAGTCATTGCCGATGTACTTAGACGCTGTTTTAAGTTTCAGGCTATTACATGCGTGTGATGATGGACAGTGTTGAGTTATCCACTGTGATAGTATTAAGGGACTCCTTGAGATTACTCGGGAGTGAGTTTTTCCTAAAGAATTCAGTGAAACGGACGTTCTGGAAACGCCGTCACAAGGGCGAGTGAGATCAAGCGTGCCGCACACGCGGGCGCAACAATACTGGCGAGGCGAGCCGCTGTCGGCTCTTGTGCCGCTGTTGGCTCTTGGGCCGCTGTCGGTATTCTTTGTACTTGCGAGTACGGAAGGCGGAATTGTTTTTCTTCCTGGACAGCTGAAAGAATTCTACTGTCAATATTTATGGTTTTTTCGATCTGATGTGTGTTATTTTCTTGTTTAGCGTTAATTGGACATGACGAGAAAATTAATTATGAAAAGGTTATATAAAAATGTGTATTCTCTGTAATTAATTATTAGTTTGCGTATTTTGATATACCTGTTTTTTATGACCATGCACTCTGATCAATTTTGCAAATAGTATTCCATTTCTTATAGTGTTACGAATTTTAATGATTTTGGAATAGCTAAACCATTTTCTATGTTTTTTATGAATTTTGATATGTTGTCAACCTGTTTTACTTTGTGCAAGATGACAGAGTGGAATAAGATTAGCAGTGTCTCCACTCAATTATTATTGTCTAAAAATTGGTTTATGGTTAATTAGGCGAATGCTAAATTTTTTTGATGTTTTGAACATATGCATTTCCGCTGTGTCTTTTTTGGGACATTTTCTGAGTCTGTTTACGTTACACGAACATCCTCAGACAATGTGGGGCACGTGTAACGCCGGAAATGCATATCCTCCTATTTCCATCTATTGTACTATTATTTTTTTTCCTTGTTTTGTTACCTCAAGATATGACATTTCTGTCTCTTTATATATTGTAATTGTTTTACTGTTTGTATATATATATATATATATATATATATATATATATATATATTTATGCACTTATGCCGATGTATAATTGGTTTGTTTCGTAAATATTATTTGTATTTTTACGCTGGGTCTTGCCTAGGGAAAACTGCTATCGAACGATTACATCGATAGGTCGTGTGAAGAATCAAAGTTTGTAGGATCTTTGGTAGTGTTAACTCTGCCGCGTGGAGCGCGGGCGGAACAGTGAGAGTCTGGCGGGAGTAGCGAGTGGAGCAGGTGTTGTGTGACGCTCCCGCGAGTTGCCGCGCTTTCGGGGTTTGGCAGCATGTAATTGCGCTCGACTCGCGATGATAGTTTCTGACATGGTGTCGCGGACGGGAAGCATTAGCTGGCGCACATCAAGAGCCCGTTTCGCCTGGTGACCGTGTCGAGAAGAAGGCGCGCCAACATCCAGCTTCTGCAACAGCGACGGCCGACAATGAGTGACTGTCGCCACCTCCTCGATCGACGGCTTCGAACCTTCAATAAACCAACAAGGAAGACTGGAAGCACGTAAAGTTTTAGAACTGTATGGCAGACTTCAGCTTTTAATCTTGTTCCATTTGCCTCGCAAAATTACAGCAACTTAGCATGAACCTTTGTTGCTCATTGTCCCAATTGCATTGCCAAGCAGGGTCCCTTCCTTTTCCGAAATGAGCCCGAGGGTCGTTGAAATTCAAACGCCAGCATCATTCGATTTCACTGCTTTAATTTCAAAGTTCAGCTGGCTACAATATTTAAATTGCACAAGCACAAATTAAGAGTGCGAGTTTTGTTACCGTATTTTAGTTACCTGTGACTGCAGCTCAGCTTGGTACGTACTAAATTTTACTATTGTTAATTGTTCAGAATCATTTAATTCAAGTTCAAAGTTAAATCTCTTCTTTCTAAATTGCGTAGATTCAAGTAGCTTTTGAAATGATTGTTGAGGTAGTCAAAGACTAACCGTATTTTACTGAATTTCGATGTGCTTCAGAAAGAAAGCTCACTATTAACTTCAGTCACTAAATTAACTTTCGATTTTCCGGTTTTAGTAATTCTTTTGCTAAATTAAGTCAGAGTGTAGCGAAATTTATTACTTCTGACAAACTTTCAGTTTTCACACTACACGTGTCAACCTTCAGTTGCCACGCTTCTAGTGCTAATTATATGTGTAATAACCTTTCTTTTTCAGTTACTATAGTAATTGTCCTTAGGACTGGTGACCGTAATTTCCCCCAAATCTCAAATACCTAATTACCGCTAGTTAATTGTTAACGTAACGGCTGCACATTTACCTTCTTTATTAACTTTACCCCTTTTCAAAATTAATTTCCACCAGTTTCATTAGCACATTTCCTTTCATTTAGATGCAACCCTTTCCTCCCTCTTTACCGACAGGTTAACTTCGGTGACGATTGCTTTTCCAAAACTCCCATTAGGTACACGCGGTTTCATTTTTCACTGTCATTAAGGTCGGTAAGTGAGGGGGAGGTTACAGACTTCGCATTGACATCTGCCACCACCACTATCTTTCTACCTCTTAATGCTGTTGTGACTCTTGATAGTTGGTCTAGATAGGCCTCGATGTCCTCGCCATATTGGTAGTACATATTGACTAAGTGAATGACCCCGACTAGAGTCTGGAGTTCGGTTACGATACAGTGTTCATTTGAGAAATGAGCGAGCACTGTGACTCGTATAGCTTTATTTAAGACTATAGTGGTGGCTTTAGGGTCATCTCCAAAGGATACTATTTGCCAGTTAACACTGGCGAAAGCTATGTTCCCCGCAAGAGAGTATGGCTCCTGTAGAGAGAGTACGTCGAGACTCATCTCCTCCACCACCCTTCGTAGCTCCTGCATGACTAATCGACTATTATGTGCGTTAAGTTGTCCTATTTGTATCTTAATTGTCATGGGAAATACGTGTGTACGTATTGTTCTGGAAAGGTCTTCCTCCAGTCAAAAGCTATCCTTCCATTGGCTAGGACAGCCTGCTTGTAAATTTCGTCTAGATCGAATTTTTCGTTCCTTCTTTGGAAAACCTTCTGAACAAGGTCACGCAGGGCGCCGAAGTCAGTGGGGAGATTCATGGTCTTTAACTGTATTCTATCAACAGCCTCCATGGCCGAGAGGTGACTTTACGTCCGTACTGGTGTCCCACCCGCACTATATGCCTTAAAGCTGTGGTCAGGACAGCCGGCTCCTCCAGACGCGAAAGTTGCAAAGCGTGTTCTAGATTGGGGTAGATCCTGATGGGATCCACCTCTAGACGTTTAACTAACGGTTGGTCACAGGTAGGGGTAACTATTGTACT
Organism: Schistocerca piceifrons; assembly: GCF_021461385.2. Taxonomy (NCBI): domain Eukaryota; kingdom Metazoa; phylum Arthropoda; class Insecta; order Orthoptera; family Acrididae; genus Schistocerca; species Schistocerca piceifrons. Next base: position 604,043,804 of record NC_060138.1, read on the forward strand.
ACTAATCGTGTTGACTTGAACTGGTCCTTCGGATGTGGAGCTACTTTTAATTTGGCCCGCTATTGCAGGACGCCTGACTATGGGTGCCCGATCTTCTGGCGGTCTCGAGTTCCGGGAGGGGGGGGGGGAGCGGTAGCTTCCCGTTCACACAGATCCGTCTGGACGGACACATCTACCATACTTGTTCTTTCTGTTTTACTTCCTTCAACGAAGGTTAAGAATTGCCTGAATTTGGCAGCCCTAGCCGCGTCCCTACGCCTCTTCCCCGGAGACTTCCTTTTTGGCATCCTGCTCACAGCTGCGGTTTCAGCCATAATCAATTCTTGAAATTAATCTTTGCTCCAACATCCTATAAGTTGGGCAATTCCTACCTGAGGCATTGCAGGTCTTCTTGCCTCTCTTTGTACATGGAATACAGATTCCAGATTTTGTGCAATTTTTTCTTATATGATCTTCTGCTCCACATCTGGAGCAAGCCGGCTTCCTGTCACAGTACTTGTGGATGTGATCTAGATCTCCACAATTGTGGCAGCGAGGCACCACCAAGTAGTCCCTAACGTTGATAGCGTGAAACCCAACATATATCCTTCCCATAGATGTAAGCTTTTTCCACGTAGATCCTGTTACTTCTGCTACGTGATGTACTGTCTGCCTGTCTCGTGGTCCTGTCTTAAATTTTAATTTGAAGTCATTTTTAAATTGTTCATCAGTCATGTCATCGAAATTTTGATTCCTAATCGTGTTGCACAATTCATTATTGTCCATCGTAACCGGTACAAGATTACGAGTGGATTCCTTTTCTTTGGGGGTTCACACCTGACTGCCTTGCACAAATTTTGATTATTTAGGATCTTGTTTCTATCTTATTCGGTCGCTACGTCCACAATCACTACATTTTTTGTTGCCTTTACTTTGTTTACTTTTATTTTATCCTTAACTGGGTTAACTACAGTCGTGAAAATTTCTTGAACCTTTTTTGTGTCTTGACCGGGCAGGGGTCTTAAAAAGACCGCCGTGTCCGGCTTTTGTGCCACTTTCGCTATCGTCTCTCTCGTTGTTTGGGACTTGGGGGCAGCCTGAGCCACTACACCTGCCCATGTCCTAGCTGGTTGTCTTCTAAGGGTAAAATTTTCCCGTTGCAGTTCCACCACTCGCCCCTCAAGCCTTGCATGAGCAATCGCCCAGGAGGCAAGTTCATTCTTTATGGCCAAGATAGCGGTTTGACTAATCTTTCCGTTCTTAACGTTGGACTCCAACAGCTGTGTAATTCTGTTGTGTCTCTCTGTCACACTCTCGTCAATATCCTCTATTTGCCCCGATGGGTCGGGAGCAGAAAGCATCGAAGCTCTCGGAAGCACACGATTCGCTTGTCTCAGGTTCAGCCATGATTGACAAGCGAAAAAAAAAGGGGGGTTGGGAGCCCGTCTCTAACCCCGGACCCGGCTCCTCTGGCATGGGAGGGGGGGGGGGGGGGACTATGATGCAGCTCGCCCACCAACCTTGTCCCTAGGTCAAGGGCATCTCTGAGCCGCCGAGTTCAGCACACTGTTGGCAGTGTCCTGGTCCCCTTCAGTGGCCCCGTCACCGACGATTTCTCCCAGTGTTCCTCGGCAACTACACCCCACACTCCGGAGAAGCGGATGCACTTCTCGCCCTTCGCCGCCTACTAGCCCGAGCTCCCACCTACAGGCCTAGGACCCGCTCCTACTCAGGTGGCGGGCCGGTCACCCAGTCGTTCGACGGTCTGGACCCAGCTAACCTGGTCCAGGCGATGTCACCACCCCCTGGCTTTGGCAGAACACGCCCCGGTTAACCACAGGCGCGGCGAAGTGCACTTGCCGACTCGCGCCGAGGTCCCACGCCGACAAACGATGTCGCTGGCATGCAGAGCACCAGCTGGTCTTGTGCCCTGCGAGTTGAGGGACAGATGGTTAGTCCCTCAGACACAGCTCCCCCTGTGCCACGCACCCTTCGCTTTCGCCTTGGGTCGGGGGCGTTTAACGTCCTACCATGACGGGAGTTTAACGTCCTTCTTTGACACAACGACAACCCTCACCGTTCCACAGCCCGGAGGTGTTATGAGAGTGATGATGTGATAAAATGATGGTATGGCCCGGGTCTTATGTTGTGGAGTTTTACATCATCAAGACGGTGCGGCACTCAAACCCGAGTTACGTTCCCCGGAGGGTCTCCACACGTACTGGGGGATCATGGCCGACCATGTCTCACCCACCGCTTTTGATAATTCACGGTGGGCCAGTGCGGTTCAGTGAGGATTGCACCCAGTTAAGGGCTAGCCGTTTAACGTCATGCATAGACGGCCCTTCCCGTGTTAGCTTCACCCCATCTAAGGGGGTTACTGAGCGCCGGGGCCACGTCAAGGCCACGGGATAGGACATTACGGTCCCCGCCCCACTCAGGTTCCTCTGAGCCACAGAGCACTTCAGACAGTCTGAAGATTTCCGGGAATCAGAGGGTCTCCTGGCGGTTTTAACCCAGTTTCGGAAGGCAACACACCTTCCCCAGGTGGCGCCACGCAGACCGCTTTCCCGTGCGCCCAGTGTGTGTTTGCGACAGACGATCATTTAAAACAATTGTGACAAAAATAAGAGGACTACAGTTGTAATACTCACTGCAGAACAATGCCTCACTCGCGAACCACCCCAGAGCTGAAACTGGAGTTTTTCAGGGCGGACTGGAATTTCAAAACCCACTCACCAGTGATGCAAAGGCCGGTATCAGAAAAGCGAAACCCTAAGACCTGGACAATGCATCATTGGAAAAGAATCATTTGGTGGGTTAGTCTTGTTTCACACTCTTAGTAACTTCTCGCAGCGTTTACGTCCTACGAGAAAAACATGAAACATGGCGGGGTTTGATGATGATTTGGGTAGCCAGTCGTGGTATTCTATGGACTCCATGATTTTTTACTGTTGCTTTACTTAGAAGGATTACGTGACCCTTTTGGTTGATCAAGTCCATCACACGGTACAATGTTTGTTCCCCAATAGTGATGCTGTTTTCCAAGAAGACGGGGCCCCTGTTCACACAGCTCAAATCGTTCCCTACGGGTTTTGTGGAGGGCGTGGATGCATTGTCACATCTCCCCTGTTCACCAGCCTTTTTTGTCTGCATTGCAGAGAAGTGTGCGTGATTGTTATCCACCTCCATGAGGCATTACCTGAAATCGCAGTATTTTCCAGGAAGAACGATGCGATTCCCTTGAAAGCCTTACATGTCCTGAATTTATCTATTTCGCAACGACTGCAAGCTGTTTCGATTACTAACGGAATTTCTACACCGTGTTAGGAATGATAATCTGTTGTGCTTTGGGTGTTTCCATGCTTTTGTACATCCTCTGTATGCACCCTTGTGAAATCAGATGGTTTCCATGAAAACTTCTTAGTTCTTTGCCTAAGTTAATATTTGCTGCCTGTTTCTATTTTCATTCCTGTAGAAGCTGTCAAATAGGATGAATGTGCAGCAACTCGCCATGGTGTGGACCCAGCAAGTCCTTCGATGCCCCCTGCAGAAATGTTGATTCGTGCTGCCTCTATAGCCGTCCATAATTGCGAAAGTGTTGGCCGTGCAGGATTTTTTGCACAAACTGACGTCTCGATTACGTCCCATAAATGTTTAATGTGGTTCGTATCGGGCGATCTGGGTGGTCAAATCATTCCCTCGAATTGTCTTGTACGGTCTTCCAACCAAACGCGAATAATTGTTGACAAATGACTTGGCGCATTATCATCTTTATTTGCTGCAAATGGTCGTCAAGTAGCTTATCATAACCATTTCCAGTCAATGATTGGTTCAGTTTGACCAGAGGAACGAGTCCATTCCATGTAAACTCAACCAACACTATTATCGAGACACCACCAGGTTGCACAGCGCCATGTTGACAACTTGGGTCCACGGCTTAGTGAGGTCAGCGTCACACTCGAAACCTGCCATCAGCTCTTACCAATGACACCGGGATTCATCTGATCACGCCACAATTACGCAGTTGAGTCCAACCGATACGGTCACGGGCTCAGGAGAAATGATGCAGGTGATGCCGTGATGATAGCAAAGGTATCTGCGTCGGTCGTCTGCTGCCAAGTCTATTAACGCCAGATTCGCCGCACGTTCGTCGTACGTCCCACACTGATTTCTGCGGCTGTTTCGCGCAGTGTTGCTTGCCTAATAGCACTGACAACGTTACATAGACGCCGCTGCTCTCGGTCGTTAAGTGAATGCTGTCAGCCTCTACGTTGCATGAGATATGATTTCCTCGGCACACTCTTGACGTGATGGATGTCGGAATACTGAATTTCCTAACGATTTCCGAAATGGAACGTCCCATGCGTCTAGCTCCAACTACCATTTCACGTTCAAAGTTCGCCGGAACCACGTCGCAAACCTTTTCATATGAATCACGTGACTACAAATGACAGCTCATCCAGTGCACTGCCCTTTTGTACCTCGTGTACGCGGTACCACCGCCATGTGCGCACCGCTATCCCATGACTTCCGTCACCTCAGCGTACGTCCGCAGCTCGTGGTCTAGTGGCAACCATTGCCGCCTCCGGATCACGGAGTCCCGGGTTCGATACCCTGCCGGATTGGCGATTTTCTCTGCCTTGGGTCTGGGTGTTTGTCTTATCCTTATCATTTCATTATCACCCTCATCATTCGTGACAGAGCTGCGCGGGGTAGCCGCGCGGTCTAGGGCGTATTGTCACGGTCCGCGCGGTTCCCCCGTCGGAGGTTCGAGTCCTCCCTCGGGCATGGGTGTGTGTGCTGCCCGTAGCGTAAGTTAGTTTCAGCTAGATTAAGTAGTACGTAACTACAGTGGCTAGATTGGAGTGTGAAAAAAATTGGAGTGTGAAAAAATTTGGACTTTCTACAGGCGCTGATGACCCCACAGTTGAGCGTCCCACAAACCAAACATCATCATCATCACCACCTCAGTGTACTACCTGCTATTCATTTTATCCTACCTGTCGGATTGACGAAGTAATTTTTCACAATCATAAATGCGGTGCATATTCTTAGTTTGGTCTATTTTCATAGGTTTACCCCTAGAAACATAGTAGCAGCACTTGTCATGCGGCGATCTCTGGGCTGAACGACGCCTGCGTGTCGCAGGCTGGGGCTACAGAACGGGGACGTCGCTGCACGGCCGCGCGGCCAGGGAAGTAATTTCTTTTAATTAAACTCGTTTACGGATCGCGAAGCACGTGCCGCTGCGTCCCAGCACACCAATTCGGAGCGCAATGAGAGCCGCCACCAGCCACATTTCACTCGCACCGCTGAGTTTTTAATCTGTCCATCCGGATAGCTCCGCTTGGCTGATACTTAATCTGAGAGCGAGAAAGAGAAAGAGAGTGAGGGGGTGCCGGAGAGAAAGACAGAGCGAGGCCGTGACCGGTAGTGTACTGCCACACTGACAGGAACTGCCGCAGACCCGCTTTAAACCTTGTGGCGGAACGGCAGATGGCGCTTTACCACAGTGGCTACGGGCTTTGAGCCTTCCGGGAGACATACAGCTTTTTTTGAATCTGTCTCGTTCTGCACGAACGCAGCTTGACTTTAGAGATTAAGCACAATTTCCGGCCGTTAAGTAATGGCTGAATGAATACGGCACTTCCTGTCTCAGTCGCGATCACATCTCTACTGAAGAGTTAGTGATAACGGTGGACCAACTTCTGAAATACGGTATAACTATGTATTTCATGGGAAAAGAAATTAATGTCGAACTAGTAATAATAATAATAATAATAATAATAATAATAATAATAAATGTTTAAGTTACAAACTCTAACGTCGTGCGAGTCATTCGGACTCGCGTATATAAACTGCCGGAAAAAGAAGTGCAACAACCTCAAGAACGAGGTCATTATACTAACAAGTGAAATGACAGGTAGATCATCATTGTAGGAGTGTATGACAGCAAATTCAGACCAAATGAAGCGCTCATGTCACAGCAAACAATGCCCACACAATTGCATCAACGTACAACGTGCCCTCCTCTGGCAGCGTTGCAGGCGTGTATTCTCTCACGGTAATGGTCACAAAGGTACCGAATGGCCTCGTGCGATAGACTTATTCAAGTATTTTACACCTCTTGTTGCAATTCGGGAGAATCACTGGCTCTTCCAAGCCCTGGATAATGAGTAAATTCCCGCTTCATCATATCCCATACGTGCTCAACTGGCCTGAGATGCGTTGATCTTGCTGGCCATGGCAGTTGTTGTGCACGATGAGCACGTTGTGTCTCAAATATCGTACGTGAACGTTAATTGTCCTGCTGAGAAAGTATGTCACCTTCCTGTCGAAGAAATGGCAGTACCACGAGTATAACAGCATATGCAATGTAACGCGCTATTTCATTTTTACGGTGTACTTATCCGATGTAGCCCGTTTGGTAGCAGAATTCGTGGAGTGACACCATATGTAACGGGCACTAGTTACCCTATCCTGTAGAAACACAAAATGTGATCGCGAGTTGTAACTGATGCCCCCCACACCACGAATTCCGGGATCGGACATGTGTGTCGTGGGCGGATGCGCTTTGGAATAGGCAGCTCAACTTTGCTCCGCTATGCACATGTCTGCCCATCACTCACATACAGAGAGGCTACTACCATCACTGAAGACAACAGAGCGGCATTCCATTTGTAATGCTGTTGTAAATATAATACTGCCATTAATCTGTATATTTTAAAATTTTTTGCTCATTAATAATTCTGAAAAATTAAGCAAATACTATAACGAGAGTAAGCTTTTGTTAAGTGCAGTTTATCTGTTTAAAATAACCTCTTTGACTTAGGTGGAATAAATGTATTAAAGCATATTTTGTAAATAATTATAATATTTCAAGTACTACTGTAATTAATTATGTCAATTTTGTGTGTATATGTTGCCATGCAATTGTAGATGGTTCATACTCAGGGTTTTTGCAAGCATAAGTGTATATTGAGGGATCATAGGTAGAACGGAACTCCGTTCTGTCGTGGAATGGAAAAGGTGGTGGGGCGCGCGAGTGAGAATTGGCGCGCAAGTGGCTCAGTCAGTCGGTAGCTGCCCTGCAAGTGGTGAACACGCATTACGTTGGTCAAGCACTAGAGGACCCGAATCTACCTGCAAGACTGGGTTTTGGCCTCGGACGTGTTCTACATGATTGGCGCAGTACGGCAATAAATTAATAGCTCAGAAATTTGCAATTTTATCGTCGCCACCAAGAGAAAGACAGAGCTATGTACATCAAGAGCCGTACCTGCGCAATGTTACTACGCAGCACCGCCTCACGCCACCTTCTATATCAGTAACAGGTAAAGTACTTTATTTAGAAATGTATCACAGTATGAACCATCCATCTACAATCAGTGGAATGTAAGTGTTAAATGTACCTTTGTGTTTAACCGTAATTTTCCTATTTCATTTACTTCAGTAGGGTCCTTACCTAAACGAATTTATTCCGAGTATCCTGATGTTTATTGAAGCTTGAATAATAGTAAATTACTGGCAATAGTACTGTTTTGGTAGTAAATTCTGAAAATCACTATTAAATACTAAAGTTTGCATGTATCAGTTTAAGGGGCACCGCTTTGCGTGACCATGAGGATAATTTTTCAATAGCAATTCTGAATGAAAACTAACATAATTGTTTAACTGCAACAATCTTAACAGTAATTTTTCGTGTTGCTTCTCCATGTCAAAGAAAGCCAGACAAATATTGGTGTTAGGAAGACGTTAACAGCCGGCCGAAGTGGCCGTGCGGTTAAAGGCGCTGCAGTCTGGCACCGCAAGGCCGCTACGGTCGCAGGTTCGAATCCTGCCTCGGGCATGGATATTTGTGCTGTCCTTAGGTTAGTTAGGTTTAACTAGTTCTAAGTTCTAGGGGACTAATGACCTCAGCAGTTGAGTCCCATGGTGCTCAGAGCCATTTGAACCATTGAAGACGTTAACAAATAACAGTCCTAAAGAAATGAAATTTTATCGTGTTAAATGATACTTTTGGTCATATGAGTGATAGCTATAAGTTAAATATTTTTTGTATCCTTGTTGAAACATATGTGTGTCTTCTTTAAATAATTACTGAAGTATAGTGATAAATTCCATAAGTCACAGAAAGTGGGATTAATAATACTAACTGCCAAGTGACCGTTGTAAATGGAAATTGAGTGGTTGTGTTTAAATTACGTAGTAAGTGAAAGTAGTTATTTATTCAGTATCGAAAATTGACTTCATCGTTTTGTGTAGACACTGTGCCCGATTTGGGCTGGCGGCCGTTTTATTAAGCGAAACAGTTTATTGTTATAACAGGCTTTGTCTGATTAAAGGTTTCCAAAAGTAATTATTCTCACTGCTTTTGCCACAAACTGTATGATTCGGAGAAAATTAGTGCGATACTTTACCATTAGGTTGAACACGATTAAAATCTCTCTCGATGGTTTGAAGTATTAGTGCTACGTAATTTTGTGTTGGTGTTCGTGCCGCTACTTACTACACAGTTCTGACATTCCGAATCGCGGATCTTCCGTCGTTACAGTGGTAGAACTTAAACGTTCTGGTATCGTATTGACGAGAACGCGAAAGTACCGTTGCACATTCTCCAGTCATCTCATTCACGACGCCGCAGTAGCCGTGCTTGGTGGTGACGTGGTATCAGAGAGGCGAAAGTGATGTTAATGAAGCTGGAGACAGAAAGGCCTCTGACGACACAGAAGTTGCAACGTGTACCCGGATTTGGTCCTGGGTGACTTTCGGTAGGCCACTGATGCTCGCACAATGTGTCAATCTTGACGCACGTCTGTGGTACGCTGAGGTCCAGAGCTTCGTCTACAGGTGTCAGGATTTTCCACAGATCACTGTTGAGAGGAGCACACACCACCGTTGCATTTCGCCTAGTGTGTGCAGTGATCCGTCGATACGTCCATCCAGCATCCCTCAGACCTTCTAATGCTAACTCATTCAAATGGTTGAAGCTCTTCAGCAGGGATACGTATTCGTTCATGGGGCATTGTTACTAACTGGAATGAATGTTGCACACACTGTTAACCCCTAAACTCAGTACAGTTACTGCCCGCAGAGTCCAAACATAAGGTGTACACACGGGACTTCTGATCGCCGATGAGCGTGACAAATGACTCACTAACACCGCAACCCCACAATGTGCACATATCTTACCGTGGTTCCACTGAACACAGTCCTTGAGGGTGTTGAAATTTTTTTTCGGCCGTGTATTACTTACAGTTTTTATTTTCTGCTTCGTCTAGAAAAGGAAAGTAAATAATAAGACAGGCTTCTGTAGAGTGTAAGAAAGGAAAACTGACGGCTCACCAGTGAAGCGATAGGGAGCTGGTTGATGAACGGAAAGGTACTGGGACCACAAACTTGTTAAAAACGACTAAAATCTTATAATGAGAAGATACACCAATCAAAGAATCACAGCAAGCCAGAATGTTTTAAAATTCTGAAGTCAGCAACCAAGACAGTTGGAATAAAGAACGGTCAAAAAAAACTGCTTATGGTCACTTGAGAAGTGATTTGCATAAGGAAGGCGAAGATCTGGGATCGAAGTAGTAGAATTACTTATAAGTTAAGGACAAACTAATTGCAATAAACAGTTAGTCTCCTTGTGACTGTGTTCATAGACGGAAAATTTAATAAAATCAAACTCAGCTAATGTTCTTCATTTGTGTGGCCATAGTGTCCGTAGTTATTTTATAATTCTTGAGGATATTTTTGTTCTGTCGTTGCTTCTACAAAAATGCGTGATTTTTTTCACCAAACGCGTTTCGCTTTATTGAGGTAAAGCATCATCAATGGTCTGTAATTAAGTTTTTACATTTTGATTTGCTTTTAGATCGAAAAACAGTTCGTTAAAGATAGGTTGATTTGTACTTACGGTGATTTTTCGGCCGATTTCTCGCTTACATCGTGAAATGCCGTCTGCTAACACATCGTTGTTTTTCTGCGTTAGACTCTGATAATTTTCGTCTAATTTTTAGATTTTCTGCGGCACTATCCATTTCCTATGTTTCTCACAACACACTTTTATGCACATCACTGCATTCTGTTTTTTTTTTTGGTACTTCAATTATGTGTTGTTGTTTGTGTTTTGTAGTGTTTCCAACATCTCTAAAACAACATTCAAGACGCTGCAGTTTGAATACCGTCTCTGAGCATCACTACCGTGAAAACTTTCGTTGAATTGTGGCGGGGAAACTTTATACATTTTTCTCATACAAAAAAGTCGTTCTTGAAGATGAAAAAGCTAGGGCATGCATAAGGGGACAGAGAATGAATTACTTGGCCATATAAAGGGCAGAATTGGTATATCATATTATCAAAGATATGTTATATTCAGTAGAAAAGATCAGCACCAGATCGAAATACCTGAAGGGTGGTATCAAACCTCACTTCCACTAATTAAATATTTTGCGAATTTATTGTTACTTATAAGATCAAGCTTTAAACAGCTATTGGCGTCGTCAATGGTGATGGGTGATACAGATTTCATGCGTGGTGGCGTAGTTTTTCGTTTATTATCTCGACCTTGGGCTTTTCTAACGCGTAACATTGTAATGTTTCCGTGCCTATATACGGTGAGTGTACACAGCGGAGCGAAAAGTGCGTTCCCCTACCGACTGGCTCGAGTCAGTAGCAAGAGCGCCTGGGAAAGCTGAGCCCTCCAGACCTGCAGGCACGGGCCGAGAAACCACTACCTGCAGCGCTGCCACCTCAGGCGCAGCAAATATTAAAAACCCGCTCCCCACTCGCCACCTACGCCAGCATTTTTCTTGGCATCTCTCTCGTGACTGCCTCCTCTATGCTTGCCGTAGTCTGGCAGATGTCTCTTCACATATGCGCTGTGATCTTGCTTCCTACAGTTTTCATCTCAGAGTCAACCTTTTCTTCCTGCCTGAATGATGCATGCCATCCACAGTTCTCCGAACCCGAAGTCCGCCGTTTAGCTGAGTGGTAACGTGATTGCCTCCCATGCAAGCGGGACCGGCTTCTTTTCCCGCTTGTGGACTGGGTGTTGTGTTGTCCTCGTCATCGTTTCATCCTCGTCACCGGCACGCAAGTCGCCCAATGTGGCGTCTACTGACATGCACTTGGCTGCCGAACTTCCCCGGTCAGGGCCTCACGGGCAGCAATGCCTTTCGCTCATTTTATTTCATTTTCCGAACCCGAAGTTCGTCTCCTGTTAGGCATGCCAATAGGCGTCCGCAAGGGGATAGGGGGATGACACTTTCCTCCTCCTGAAATCTGGGTACAGCATTTTTATTCGCTACAGAACCTTCTAGAATTTCTAGCGATCATTGTCTGCGATTCCGCTAATTTCCAGATACACCTTTTCCGACCGTGACCAGAAATACTGCAACTTTAGCAATCACTATACAGGGTGCCTGTTTTAATTTTAGATAACTAAATATCTCTTAAACGGCGCATCGTACGAGACAAATGTTCTAGGTGAAAAAATATTGCCGCGTGGGAAGAGCCGAGCGGTCTTAGGCGCTGCAGTCATGGACTGTGCGGCTTGTTCCGGCGGAGGTTCGAGTCCTCCATCGGACATGGGTGTGTGTGTTTGTCCGGAGGGTAATTTAGGTTAAGTAGTGTGTAAGCTTAGGGACTGATGACCTTAGCAGTTATGTCCCATAATATTTCACATACATCTGAACATTTGAAAAAATATTAGCAAAGAGGACATTTGTCAGTGCTACAACTGGCCACCTTCTAATCAATTTTGTATTTTCAACTGGGAACCACCCCCTCCCCCACCCCCAATTCTATTGCATCTTTAGATTCCACTCCAAAAAATACGTACAATTTACTCAAACCATTGTTTCCCATTCGTGGCAGATGGTGCTGTAATCCAGAAATATCAGTTGTGCTTGTCTCCGCAGTTAAAAACCGACGCACTTGATTCTACATTTCATTTGCGATATAAATGTATACATTTGTATTCTTATGGTTGCTATTTATGTTCAAAATTTACTTTAGTGTTGGAAATATGATTGTACAGCACAAATAATGTGAGTAATATTGACATTTCTGGCAAATAAGCTACTTATATGGTGACTAAACTTTCTGTTTCTGATGAGTCCCCAAACCATTGGAATGCTTGGTTTCGGTGGTGGCTCTCGAGCCCCACCACCAGATAGACTGATTTCTGAGTGTGCTTCCATCCAACCGCCGTAACTGAAATAAAATTGGAGAATTCCTTTTCGAAAATACAGACTTTACCCCGCCTACGCAGAAGGGGTGGTTAGCAGGCGGACAGTTGTAGTGCTGACAGATAACCCCTTTGCTAGGATTAACTTTTCACCTAGAGCAGTTTTTTTCGTGCGGTGCAACATTTTCGAGATATTTAGTCGTCTCAAGTTAAAACAAACAGCCTGTACATCTTGAGTTACCTTAGTTGCGATTCTGTTGAAGGAAATTATACCAGTCACATGGTGTAACTGCAGTTTCCGCTCCGGTCTCCAGTCAAGAATGATACCACAGTCAATCTTAACCATGCCAAGTACTCACATGGTAACCTTTTCATACTGTAGTTAGAAAATTACACATTCCCAGCGTTCTGTAAGTCACCGAAGTTAAGAGCAAAACCACCTTGGTGGGTTGTCATAACAAAATTCAGTATAGCTCAGACAGCTGAGTTTATCGCACGTATACTTATAAACGGAGACGAAATTTATCTTCATCATGCAGAAGCATTCCACGTATGAGAATAAAAAATCATTACAGCCAATATATGGGGAGTGGAAAAGCTAATTTATCAAAATTCCAAAAACCTTTTTTCCAATGGAGCGAAAAAGGCAGCTGGCGATAAGAATTTAAACAGATCGTTTATTTATTTAATTTGTACCTTCTGAGAACGATGAGTATTTTCAGGAGCAATTTTTGAAAAACAACACACGAAACAGACGTTTTACTATTTTTATCAAAATAATATACCAGTAAGTACGCTACACAATAATGTGTAATTGGACAGATGATGATTACAAACAACTTTCTGTGGTTTCCTTAATCTTCTTCTACGTTCTATATGACCTGTCAATAGTAATTTTATATATATACGAGGGTTGGAACTTTAATAGTGACAACTTTTATTTACAGCTCGTACAAAGTAGATACGTGTTTCAAAGTTTTACTGACTTTCTGCTGGTCGTAGGATGCGTTCCAAAAACGAACAGCACAGAGACAGAAGTGATGACACTTTCTGCAGGACCTGACCATCATTTTGCAGGACAATGCTCAAGCACGTACAGTGCAAGCTGTTACTGATTTGTTTGACTGGTGGGGCTGCTAAGTGCTATACCTCATACTGCACTCCGCTGACTTAAGCCATCGTGAGTTCAACTCGATTTCTGAACTGAAGGAAACACTTCACGGCATTCGCTTCAGAACTGCTACAAAATCGTCTGGCAATAGACCGCGCCTCTCGAACTGTCGACACAACTGGCACTGCTAAGAGTATCCTACGACTTCCACATCGCTGGTAACGGGCTATACACAATGCTGGTGACTACTATGTAGGTGAGTAAAACTTTGAAATACGTATCTATTTTGTACGAGCTGTAAATATATATATATATATATATATATATATATATATATTTATTGTGTTTGTTGAATCTAGTCCAACCCTTAAATAAACTGTTAAGTACATAAAACAGTATTATAGATTCCTAATTTTCTTTCCTCAAAAATACAAGCAAACCGCGAATTTCTTTTTTCTTACAAAATATCAGCACGAAAATTCTGCTTATCTCACGTGACAATTACTGATGTAACGTTTCAGGAGAAACTACTTCTTCCTCTGATGTCTTTGTAAGTTTCCTTGCAGTGAAGGTCTCTTGGATCTTCTTTTGTGATTCGCACACAGTGTGGGCAGTAACAAGATCGATTTATTTATACAAGGTGAGTATTAATAAAACCGACAAACTGCAAGGACGGATTCCTGATTGTAATAGAGGAAAAAAGATCATATGAGCATGTGTCCGGAAATGCATCGTTGAAACGTGTATAGCGCTGACGAATTAAAGTTCCTCTGACCATGTGCCGTGTGGTCCCTATGTGTTGCAGGCTGTGTGACTGACGCACCATGCTGTAAGCAGCAGTATAGTGTGATATTCATGTCGGAGACAAGCCGAGATGGTGTTTGCGTACGGCCAAGAGGATGAAAACGGTCGTGGGGCAGCACGGCTATACCAAAACAAGTACAATCACCGACAGACAGATGAACGTGCAGGGAGGTGGCGGACTGTGCCTACAGCAGATGTGGAGGACCGGGTTCTGCCTCTCGACCGTTTCCATCTGCTTGGCTGCACACAGACACCATCTCGGCTTGTTCCTGCATCAATACCAGATGATTCTGCTGCTTGCAGTACTCTGCATCAGTCATACAGCCTGGAACACACAAGGAACACACGACACGCGGTCAGCGCCATCTACTGTAACACCCGATGCATTTCCGGATACATTGTCATAGGAACTTTTTTCCTCCATTTTCAGCCGAGAATTCGTCCCTGCAGTTGGCGATTTTATTAATCTTCATATTCTTGAGGTGCTATCGGAATCGATGAAGCCTTATATGTTCGACATGGTCTAGTAATAGTAATATCTTTTTTACTGAAATGCCGTCAAAAGTAATGCCACAAATTGAGACTAGACTCGTTTATTGGTGCCTGTTTTGCTGCTTTTTTATTGTTGGGTTTTGTTTTAGTAGTGTGGGACTTCTCGTTGATTCTTCACTCGTGATAAGTAGCTTCCCGTTTTAGTTTTCTTTCCATTTATGTTGAATTGAAACCTAGGATATCAGTTTCACGAAACACGTAGTATGAGAAGAACAATACATCGAAAGAGCAGAAAACTTGGTTTTGAGCAAGCTAACGGTCCTTCTGCAGCTGCAGTTGTGGGCGCCACCAACTAGTTTCTGCTTAGTTATATAGCTGTTGATTATCTTCGATGCGTAGATTATGAAAGAAAAAATATTAATTGCCCAGTATTTGCAGATCTGTTAGCTTTTCCATTCTATAAACGGTCTATAGTGATAAACTATCATCGTTATACAGGGTGTCCAATTTATCTTGACCATCCCCAATAACTTTCTGTCCGAAATAAAAGATGCTGCTTAGCTATCAGGAGGTATCAACCAGCGTGATTGCCTTTGTTGCAACTTTGTTCAGTAGAAAGATAAGAACAGCAGTGCATCTTTTTTAGTAGCACCCTTTATGTTTTCTCCTTAGTAATCCGCTTCCTCCATCAAGACCTATTCAAAAAATATCATATCGTACGATTCGCATAAACACGACGGTTTCAACACATAACACAAAACTGACTTTCGTCTCAGCTAGCAGAAAGGTCAGGTATCGGGGATGAAGCCTTTGGCACCCGAAGAGACTAAGCCCAAGTCTTCCACTTAAAGTGCCAATGAAAGTGGACACCCGTCACAGTTCTCAGTTTGGCCGTCAGCACGATTTGGCTAGATTGCAGGATACATTAATTTCTGAAAGAAGTGTTGCCTTGGGCTCGAGGTGTTGCAGCGCTGTATCTACGTGTTGCCTGGGGCTAACTTCGCGTAGTGTAAATGCAAAGACACTCCTCTTCATTTATCTGCCAAAAGTATCAGTTTGCTGTAACCTCAAAGATAATATGCTTCGCTTTCTAATACACCAAAAATAGAATAATCTTCCAGAAATATTTTCGCAAACGATCTGATGGCTCCGAGAAGATCAGAATAGTTTATGCTCAAGAGTTTCCTCCCTATACAGCAGCCACTGCCTGCTTGACGCCAGCCACCCTCCATACAGACTATTGCGACATGTCCATCTTGGGCACGTTTTTGCTCTCTCATTTTGTACTTTGATTTTCCTGGCGGGACAACTTCGATAACTTACTGAACACCGTGTAGTGATCCAACATATGTATGTTGTTATGAGTGTGTGTGTATCAATTTTCGCTTTTTATTTGTGAAGTATTGCTCATTTTGTGTTTAATAGGGAGGTGAAGACAGAGGAGGGGGGGCTCGAAAAATTTGTATCGTGTGTGGGGCTAGTGCTGTCGGAAAAATCGAGACAGGAAAGGATATTTTTTAAAGAAAGATTATTTTGGAATGAATGATCTCCCAAATTTAGGAAGTATGGGTAGTTGACATATGTGATGAACTGTGGGTTTTAACCTGCATACTGTAATGACACAGATCGACTTAAGCGATGATAAATGTGCTCATTTTGAGATGGATTGTGTATATCAGCTATGTTCACAGTGTTTTACGACACTGACTGTAAATTAATCAACGCCGCGCTATGCGCACTTGACAGTTAACTTTTTCCGGCAGCGAAAGAAAGTGACTGCTAAAATGAACTTTGTGTAAGCGATACAACTCTGTTGATACAGTATCCATGACAGTGGGTTACTATGGCTTGAGACACTGCAATAGAAAGATGTGTTGTCAGAGCGGATTTAATTGTATTGTTGCACCGCAGCCGTTGCTGAATTAGAGTGTTCATTCTATTTAAACGGCAAAGCGCAATATCTTGTAAATAGAAATACGAAATTGGTTGTTTTCTCTAATGACCACGTTGTCGACGGGACGTTAAACACTAAATCTCCTCCTCCTCCTTGGTTGTTTTGTTAAAGAGAACTACCGTATAAATAAATATTTATTCAAAGGTAAGTTCATCATTTGAACAACTTCCCAAACGTGTGCTTCAAATTTACAAATACGCACGATTAGACTTTCGTTTCTGCAGCTTTATGAGTGTTACTTTGGGCCTAAACCTGGTCCGGTTCCATCGCAATAGGCCATCTCTGCATTTGATCTGTAATTTACGAACATTTTCTCCCTCAAAAACTGAGACGACTTCATTTATAGATCTCAGAGTATGCTACGAGTGTACGTGGTCAAGCATGTCTAACATGAGAAATAAACTTAAATAAGCTTTTCAGGTAGCAGCGTGCAACAGCAGCGGTGAGGAGAGCGGAGGCTACAGCTTTGTATCGCTGCCATTTGTCATATGTCGGGTGAAAAAAATTTAATCGTTTTATTATTATTGTTTTAATATTTATTCTTTCAATAGGGTTCTTAATTATTAGTCCTAATTTGATCATTACGGTGACAGTAAGAACCTACATCATACAAGTAAACTTACTAAACATAGGCATAGCTAGACAGTACTGAAAGCTTAGATCCATTTAAAGGCATTCTTACATAAGAGGAAAAACTTCTTCGTGAAGCACATTAACATTTAACTTAACTTTCAGGCAACATTGATTGCAACTTTAACATTTTAAGTTTAACATTCATTAAAGTAAATGGAAATTTAAATTGCCTTCCCTTTATAAAAGTATGACACATATATTCAATAGGCAATGTCCAAAAGTTGTTATAAGCAACAAAATTCAAAGGGAGACTACTTCATTTTCGCTTGAACGTCATCAGCTCGCTATGCAATATTGTTGCGATAAAGGTCGCAACATTTTAGAAGAAATTAATTGCCGAGTCCTCACAAAAGACACTTCATCTAGCAAAAGGCAGTGTGACCTGATAAAATTTGTCCTTTGGTAACATAAATGCGATGTGCTGCCCTTCAGACTATTCCATAACCATGGGAACCTATTGCATGTAGAGCGGGAAACCAAACTGATCTGCCAAAACTGCAGAGTTTATTGATGTATATCTACAGGCTTTTCAATGCTACCTCCATCATAAGATCACGCCAGTGTTGCAGCACACAATACCGGAGATCAGATTGAGACGCTACAGCTTACGTGTCAGGGCACAGTAGCGGTGGCTCTAATTGCGCGCTGCGGGTTGCGTGCGTGCGCCTGCCTCGCCGAACGTCAAGCGCCGCCGGAGATGGCGGGGTTTGCGACGCCAAACTCGGCGCGGCAGCCGCTGTCGGCGTTGCCTGACAAGTTTCGGCGTCTCGGCTTAAACGTGAATTACGCTCCGGCTCTCCGAAAGGGCCCCCAGGTCTCTGAGGGCGCTGACGCAGTCTGAGACGCAGTTCGCAAACTTTATCCCTCCAGCCGCAAACGATGCTCCTTTAAATAACGGTGAAAGCACAAGCAGAACAAGCTCACTCAGCTCACAAAGCAAATATTAACAGTTCATTCTCAGCGTGGAAGCAGTCCACCTCGTAAATACCCTCCTCTACCAGAAACACCTACGATTTTACTTGTGTGGAACGGATACTGTTAACATTTAAAAATATTTTGCACTTATTTGAAATAACTGGTACAGGTCAGTAGAGAATACGTCTCACATGCTATTGATGACTGATGGGGAAGCCGACGTTTGTAAAACGTCAAAGATATCTGCGTTGGCGAACATCATTTGAGGGGTGCATTTTCACATTTCTGAGGCTTATTAGTATTCCGTACAAAGATGCCTCTGAGGAATATAAAACGTCTACTTTGTTGGCCATTGTCATTATTAATGTCATTTTATTATAAATATTTTCTCAAATACATCATTTTTCAACGAATCACTATAATATTCAAATCGACTGCCTTCATTTAATAAAACATGTTTTTACCATGTGGCATTAATGCCACTTTTTTGTAACAAAAATCATAACAGCCTCCGCCGCTACTCAAGAAACATAATTCATATCCGCTTTCCGTGTCTGTTCCCGTTTAAAGGTCATATTGAATTCTTCTTCATTTCTGGCAGATGTATAGAGACTACCATTTCTGGTGTTATAACGTTTTCTTCCTCCCCATGAACCACGGACTTTGCCGATGGTGGGGAGGCTTGCGTGCCTCAGCGATACAGACAACTGTACCGTTCGTGCAACCACAACGGAGGGTATCTGTTGAGAGGCCAGACAAATGTGTGGTTCCTGAAGAGGGGTAGCAGCCTTTTCAGTGGTTGCAGGGGCAACAGTCTGGATGATTGACTGATATGGGCTTGTAACATTAACCAAAACGGCCTTGCTGTGCTGGTATTATGAACGGCTGGAAGGGAGGGGAAACATTCGGATCTCCGGGCGTGGATTACTCAGGCGGATGTCGTTATCAGGAGAAAGAAAACTGGCGTTCTACGTATCGAGCGTGGAATGTCAGATTTCTTAATCGAGCAGGTAGGTTAGAAAATTTAAAAAGGGAAATCGATAAGTTAAAGTTAGACACAGTGGGAATTAGCGAAGTTCGATGGAACAAGACTTCTGGTCAGGTGAATAAAGGGTTATAAGTACAGAATCAAATAGGGGTAATCCAGGAGTAGATTTAGTAATGAATAGAAAATAGGAGTGCGGGTAAGGTACTACAAACACCATAGTGAACGCATTATTGTAGCCAAGACAGACACGAAGCCCACGCCTATCACAGTTGTACAACGTTATATGCCAGTTAGCTCCGCAGATGACGAAGAAATTGATGAAACGTATGATGAGATAAACGAAATTATTCAGATAGTGAAGGGAAACGAAAATTTAACAGTCATGGGTGACCGGAATTCAATAGTAGGAAAAGGAAGAGAAGGAAAAGTAGTAGCTGAATATGAAATTGGGGTAAGGAATGAAAGATGAAGCCGCCTGGTAGAATTTTGCACAGAGCGTAACTTAGTCACAGCTAACACTTGGTTCAAGAATCGTTGTATACATGGAAGAAGCCAAGAAGCCTGGAGACACTGGAAGGTTTCAGATAGATTATATAATGGTAAGACAGAGATTTAGGAACCAGGTTTTAAATTGTAGGACATTTCCAGGGGCAGATGTGGACTCTGACCACAATCTATAGGTTGTGAACTGTAGATTAAAACAGAAGAAACTGCAAAAAGGTGGGAGTATAAGGAGATGGGACCTGGATAAAATGAAAGAACGAGAGTTTGTAGAGAGTATCAGGGAGAGCATTAGGGATCGATTGACAAGATTGGGGGAAGGAAATACAGTAGAAGAAGAATGGGTAGCTTTGAGAGACGAAACAGTGAAGGCAGCAGAGGATCAAGTATTTAAACAGAGGAGGACTAGTAGAAATCCGTGGGTAACAGAAGATACATTGAATTTAATCTATGAAGGGAGAAAATATAAAAATACAGTAAATGAAGCAGTCAAAAAGGAATACAAGTGTCTCAAAAATGAGATCGGCAGGAAGTGCAAGATGGCTAAGCATGGATGGCTATAGGATTAATGTAAGGATGTAGAGGCATATATCACTAGGGGTAAGATAAATACTGCCTACAGGAAAATGAAACAAACCTTTGGAGAAAAGGTTTGACATTAATGCTATATTGTTTAAAGAATTCATAGCGAAGCCTTTTCTTAGCTCTTTGTCCCCAAAATAAGACTTTAATATTCAATGTTTAACTTTCTCTGCCGTTTACCTTCTTGCCGCAAAATTGTTTTTAACTCACAGGCTTGTCCCATTGCGTGGTTCTTTTATCATTTATCAATTTTTACTTGCGAAATATGTACCCAGTAATAAATCGTTATGAATTATATTCAGATGGTAATGTAGTAAGACAGAATCGTTGTTGTTGCTATCTTCAGACCGAAGGCCGGTTCGATGCTGTTCCACACGATATTCTATGCTCCACAAATCTCCTCATCTAGGCATAGTTACTGCAACAACCACCGTCCGTCATAAATTGCTTGTGGTTGTTAAGCCTTTTACCGCCTCCCTCCCCCCCCCCCCCCGTTCCGCTCATCTACAAATTAATTAATTTCTCATTTTCTAGAAAGGGTCCTATCGACATATCTCATATGAGCGTAGTTATTCGATTAATACTTTTTCTCTCCCGAATCGATTCACCACATCTTCATTGGTTATCTGATCCACCCAACTTCTCTTAAACTTCCTTCTATAGAACTACAATAACAGTTCAATTTATTGTTCACTTTTCATTTCCATATAGACCTGCACTCCAAACAAAGTCTTTCAGTGAAAGGATGAAACAGTCGTACGGCATTCTTGGCTTGGAACCCCGAGTGGTTCGTTCACACTCTGATCAAAAACGGTTTTCTTCCTTAGCGCCCAAAGACGCCTTTCCTAGCGACATGTGAGAGCTGTAAAGATACCTGTCGAGTGAACACGGCTATGCACTGAGGTAACAAAAGTCATGGGATACCTCCTAATATTGTGTAGTGCAGCGACGTTGACACAACAAGACGCTGGAAGCCCTCTGCAGAAATACTGAACCATGCTGCCTCCATAGACGTCCATTATTGCGAAAGTGTTGCCGGCGCATGATGTAAACTAACTGACCTCTAGATTACGTCCCACAAATGTTCGATGGAATTCACGTCGGACAATCTGGGTGGCCAAATCATTCTCTCAAAATGACCGGAATGGACTGGAATGTTCCTCAAACCAATCCGGTGAGATGGCGCATTGGCATCCATAAAGATTCCATCATTGTTTGGGAACAACAAGTCCATGGATGGTTGCATTTCACGTCTCCAGGTAACCGAACATAATCATTTCCTGTCAGTGATCGGTTCAGTTTGACCAGAGGACCCAGTTCATTCCATGTAATCAGAACCTACATCATTACTGAGTCACCACCAGCTTGCACGGTGCCTTGTTGACAACTTGGGTCCATGGCTTCGTGGGGTCTACGCCACACTCTAACCCTACCGTAAATTATTACCAATTGAAATCGGCACACGTCTGACCAGGCCACTGTTTCCCAGTCGTCTAGAGTCCAACCTGTATGATCACGAGCCCGGGAGAGACGCTGCAGGCGATGACGTGCTGTTAGCAAAGGCACTCGCTTAAATCATCTGCTGCCACAGCCCATTCGTTCGTCGTACGTCCCATATTCATTTCTGCGATTATGCCACGCATTGTTGCTTGTCTGTTAGCGCCGATGACTCTACACAAACGCCGCTGCTCTCGGTCGGTCACTGGTTTGTCCATGGTGAGATATAATGTCTGAAATTTGGTATTCTCGACACTTTCTTGACACTCTGTATCTCGGAATACTGAATTAACTAACGATTTCTGAAATGGAAAGTCCCATGCGTCTATCTCCAACTGTCATTCTGCTTTCAGTGTCTGCTAATTCCTATCGTGCTGCCATAATCACGTCGGAAACCTTCCCATGTGACCACATCGCTACAAATGACAGCTCCGCCAATGCAGTGCGGTTTTATACCTTGTGTAGGCGATACTACCACCATCTGTGTACGTGGATATAGCTAACCTAAGACTTGTGCCACTTCAGTGTAATGCATGTGTGTATAATGTGGTATTAGTTTTGCGTTGTATGACAATGAGAAAAGGAGAAAGTTGGTGCCTGCATACAGCCAACTCTTTTTAGAGTAGTAACAAAAGCCGGCCGCAGTGGGTGAGCGGTTCTAGGCGTTTCAGTGTGGAACCGTGCGACCGCTACGGTCGTAGGTTCGAACCCTGCCTCGGTCATGGATGTTTGTGCTGTCCTTAGGTTAGTTAGGTTTAAGTAGTTCTAAGTTCTAGTGGACTGATGACCTCAGATATTAAGTCCCACAGTGCTCAGAGCCATTTGAACCATTTTTAGTAACAAAAGGGTACGAAGACCCCCAGACATATCAGCAGCAACAATATCACGTGCCCACACTCGACATGATGCTGCAGGGAGGTTTGAAATTTAATCCAGGAAATTAGGTCAAAGTCTAATGATCAGGAAATTTACGCCACCTCACCTGCTCCCCTTGCCGGAAACTTACTGAGGACGAACATTTCTGACACCTCTGTTACCATCGCCGGCTATCGCCGAGTCGGCGCCACCGTACAGGTATTAAAACAGATGTCAACCACCGTTACCAGATAATTATTTTAGTAAGATTTCACAAATATACTGAATGTTCATATGAAACTTCTCCAATTTCCAAGCGCAGTTGAAAAGCTACAAGACATTGGTAATTGCAGTTAGCGGCATCATGTAAAGCAGTTCAGAAAGTTTTGTGAAGATTTTTTTCTAATGGATTTCTTTTGTTTTGTTTCAGGTTCTAAATATTAGTTTGGTGCACAAGTTCCTAGTATTTTTGTTTTGCATGTTGGTATTCTGATTGATATGGGTTTATTTTCATCCATTGTCATTTTTTATTTGTAGTTCACTGTTGCTATTTGAGTTTACATCTTGCCATTTTGTCGTTTGAATAAAGTGAGTGGAGCTGTGGACCCTACGAACTGGGGTGCTGAGTGGAGAAATCGAAACATTTTTGACGTATTTTTCTGTTTAGTTCAATAGAGGGGTGACTGCACCGGAGGCAGCCATAAATATTTGCGCCATGTATGGAGGATAATGCTATTGGTCAGAGCACGGAAAAAACGTTGTTTTTTCGTTTTAAGGAGGATTATTTTGACGTTAGTGACTCTCCACGTTCAGGAAGACATTTGGGATTTGATGAAGATCGTTTAAATGAATTAATTCACAATGACCACTCCTCGATCAATGTACTCGAGAACTGGCAAATGTGATGAAATGTGATCATTCCACCAAAGAGCGACATTTGCATGCAATGGGAATGTTCAAAAATCGGATGTATGGGTACCGCATGCTCTAAGCCAAAAGCACAAAAATTAGCAAGTGGCCGTGTGTGCATGTCTGCTTACTCGTCATCAATTGGCTCTTGAATAACACCAACCATTCCAATCCTATATCGTTACTGGCGATGAGAAATTGTGTCTTTAAGGTAACATAAGTACAGGAAAGGAATATTTGAGCATAAACAAGGCAGCAACTCCGATCACAAAGACCTGATGCACATTCTCAAAAGATAATGTAATGCGTCTGGTGGAACAGTTACGATGTAGTGTACCACGAACTGCTTCCCGAAGTGTAACCATCACTGTTTACATTTATTGCCAACAACTGAAACGTCCTGCAGACGCAGTTCAAGAACAACGACCAGGAAGACTACGTGACTCATTCACCTTATCTTGCGCCCTTAAATTTTCAGCTTTTCCACTCTCTATCGAACAACCATCAAGGAACTTCCTTTCCGAATGAAAATGTGCTCTCAACGTGACTCAACGAGTTTTTGTCTCAAAACCACGTATTTTCTACAATACGTAATCTAAAAGTTGACCCAGCGTGGGCAGACTGTTGCAGATAGTGAAGGAGAATATACTATTGTTGGCTAAAGTTTCTATTATGTGTCTTTGTTGTGTTTATTAAACTTATTTAAAAACGCTAACAACTAATGTACCAACCCAATATTTACCGGAAATAGCTGTACCTCAAGAGAGAGTCCAATTCTTTGGATGGCATGCTGGAACGGAATCAGTCATTGCTGTCGAAAGAAATTTCCGAAGTGAATTTCAAGGGGAGCCACCAGATGTTAAGAGGGTTAAGGCTTGGTGTGATTAGTGCCTAGCCACTGGGTGTGTAGGGGACAAGCAGGTTCTATCACAAAACATAAATCAGATTAAACTGTAACGGATATCAAACAGATCTTCCAAAGACACCCCTCAAAGTCAGTCCGCCTAGCATCACGAGGCCTAAGCATCCCTCGGTCAACAGTTCACATGTTACTTCATGAATGGCTTCTCTTGCACCCTTACAAACCTCAGATAGTGGGTGCACTAAAGCGAAACGACTTGCTGCTTCACCACGAGTTTGCTGCTGAGATGTTTGACCGAGTAACCTCTCACCTACGTAGGAAATATCTTTTTCTGCGACTAAGCAACCTTCCACATATGCAGGAAAGATAATCGGCGTAACATTCCCAATACAGTCCTCGGGAGCATGTCAGAGACAGCAATGAAGGTGAATGTGTGGCGTGCTCTGACGAAAATCAACATGGCTGGACCGTTATTCCTCATTGGGCAAACAGTAACAGAAACTATTTATCTGGACATGCCTCAGCAATTTGTTATCCCTTAGCTACTTCTCCTTGAGCTAAGTGTGTTCATCTAGCAGGCTAGTACACCACGGCAGGGGAACTTACACGTTCTTGACTTCCTGGACTGAACATTACTACACCGATGGAGGGACCAACACAGCAGCCACTACGATCTCTAGACATAGTCCCTCTGTATATCTTCCTGTGGGCTTATGTACCAAACGTTGTGTGTACGTCGCCTGTCTGTTATCTTGGCTATCTCCGCAAAGCAATTGCGGATGGAATATCCTCCATCGCCCAGCTACGCTTGTAGACACATGGGTTGAGATAGGGCCTAGATATAAACATCTATTTTAAAAGGTGTCAAAACGAAACTTTACGAAACGCACACCGCACTTTTAATGGTTTCTTAGAGAATTCAGAGAAGGGATAACGAAAAACAAAAGGATGACTCTCTCACACATAATAATATACGAGTATGTCCGCAATGTAAAAAATGAGATGAGCATATGGCATCGTTGGCCAGGAGGCCCCTATTCGGGGAAGTTCGGCCGCCAAATGCAAGTCTTATTACATTCGACGCCACATTGGGCGACTTGCGCGCCGGAGATGATGATGAGGACAACACAACACCCAGTACACGAGCGGAGAAAATCTCCAACCCAGCCGGGAATCGAACCCGGGCCCGCTTGCATGGGAGGCGAGCACGTTACCACGCAGCTATGTAGGCATACTCCTCAATGTAATGCCCTTTTTAAGAGAAATTAATACACCAGAGATCTGTAGTGCATAACAGTAATGTCTCACCATCTCTATTATCATGAGGGTATACTGATTCAGCTCTATAGAAAGGCAGAAGGGAAGACATGGAGATGTAACACAGGCGTGTCGGTGTGGTCGCATGGTGTGTGCACTGATTCATTTTGAGAGAGTACAACTATTTCCTATCTTATCAGACTAATTTGTTCCAGGTACGTCTAAATTTAAGGTCATTATACGCTATATACTGTCCAGGCGGGTGCTATTGTTGCTGGTCCTGCGCTCCCATGTGTTTCTTTCACGCGTGTGTCACCCCCATCACTGTCTGGACCGATCGCTACACATTTATTTTCCCAAAATTATTTGGTGGCACCTGAAGACAAAGCTTTAAGCTTCGAAACTGGTCGTGGAATAAATAATAGAAAATTACTGGCAACTGAAGCGGTTTTTATTCTATAAATGCATCAAACTGGAGAAAAAAGAGATTTGTTGCACAATTTTATTCAACAAAAGGATCAGTTGATAGGGCATCAAGGAATCGTAATTCTGGTAATGGAAGCGTACGGGATAAAAACCGTAGAGAAAGACCAAGGCGAATACATTAAGGGGGGCAGGACGTCAAACGGACCGACTTGCAGCAGGAAGAAGCACCACAGGACATTTTAATTTCCACTGTCTATACTTTTACAAATAAATTCATAAAACTTGGTCAGCATGACCAGGAAGGATTCAGAATTCACACTCATAGCAGTGAATGTTCGAAAACAAAGCGAAGTAATTTTTTTTACATGTGAAATTTCATCACTTTTTTTTCACTTACTAATGGGAACATTTGTTGCTATAGGTACAGTTTTCTTCATAAGTAAGAGAGATGCTTCGATGAATTATGCACAGAATTTTTCAAATCTATTAAAAACTGTGGTTAAAATTGAGGTAATTAACTATAAAATTTGTGTTTTTTCTAAACATGAAGTTAAAAATATAACAGCTCATTAATTTTTTCATAAATTGAATAAATTCTAGAGTTTCAGACACCTGTAAGTATGGTTTGTATGCTGTGCAAATCTCATCGAACAGTCTCTCTTACTTATGAAGAAAACTGTACCTATAGCAACAAATGCAGCCAATAGTAAGTGAAAAATTGATGAAATTTCACGTGTAAAAAAAATTATTTTGTTATGTTTTTTAACTTCCGCTGCTACGAGTGTGAACCCTGAATCCTTCCTGGTGAAGCTGACAAAGTTTTATGAATTTATTTGTATAAGTATAGACACTGGAAATTAATGTATCCTGTGATGCTTCTCCTGCTCCAAGTCGGCCCGTTTGACGTCCTACCCCCCTTAAGCAGGTTGCAGATATCAGCAGTTATTCAGGGACGAAGAAGCTTGCACATGATGGATTAACGTGGAGAGGTGCATCAAACTAGTCATCGAACTGAGGACCACATAGCCAAGGAATCTTTAGCTTCCGTGTTATGCTTTCCTTCTGGACACTTTGGTAATCAGGGAGCACTTCGGTAGCTAAAGAGCAGATTGGTGGTGAAGGGGCGGTCATGAGTCGCAACGTGTGGCAGGAGCAGATTGTACAGCTCGGCGAAACGCCAACGCAGAGCCGGTGATACGTAGCCTGGCAGCGCAGTCCGTTGTTCTACGCGGTGGGCTCTCCTGTGATTGGCCGCGGCACAGTGTTTCGGAAGTAACAGCAGACAGCACACTGCAGCGGCGCCCGCTGTATTGAATCCGGCGCCGGCGCCGGCGCTACCCGACGCGGCAGACGGCGCTGTAATCGCACGCCGTTTCCGCGGCGCGCTGTCGGATGACCAGGCGGGCCGATCGGTCGATGTGGGGCAAATCCGGTCAGGCGTCGGCGGTTGTTTTGATAAATCTGTGCAAACGTTGCCGAGCGTAATTTCTGTCCAGCGGAGCCCCTGCCGTTTTCATCCCCATGTCTCCCGCTTACAGCCCGGAACGCTGGCAGCGCTGGTTGCGGTGGGTTTGCAATTACGTCCCGTTGGCGTCGCTACCTTCGCAGGACGTATACGTTCAAATTATATGAGCGTTTAAACTCGAACATGCTGTTCTATTGTCCTCTAATTAGCCAAAAGTTAATTTCAGAAATTGCAGGACACCAAAATTATGTGGTTGAACTAAGTAATTTGGTGTAAGTGCTACTCTGGGGTCAACATGTTGCCAAAGGAGAGGAAATCGTGGCAGGCCACATCAAACTAGTCACAACACTGATGACTGTATTCGTCTGAAAACACCAGATATCTTTTTTTTCTTTTCCTAGATTTCATTTTTTTGCAGTCATAAAACTGTTGTAACGATTAAACTCTTGTGCGAAAGAAGAAACTCAATCAACTGGATATGCATTGCCACTGAACTGTAAAGCGCTGAATGTAGGCAGCCCACTAAAAATGTGGCACGAGCGATCATATTTCAAAGTTGTGCTATATATGAATGTTCGCCTTTCTCTACCATTGACGTATTTCTCCACCAAGTAATGAAAGTAAAAGAGTCCCACTTCCAAAGCCTCAAGTTGTTATCAAGTAAGGCAACTAAAGATAAATTTAAGATTTTGTTATTCTGCTTGACTTTTGCCTTAGCTTATCATCTGGATAACATAAAAAGTCCAGCCTACGTTAAGTGAATTCGAAAAGAATAGCAGAATAAATAGATTTCAAGCAAATTATGTGAAATATCGAAAAGATGCTTCAAGATACACAATAAGTGTTCACGTTAGCAATGATTTTGCAACACATTAGACCACCAGTACCCTCTCTTTTATTACCAGAAATGTCAGTGGCCCGCCAAGGTCCGACAGCAAACCGATAAACTAATTTCATACGTAAAAGTTAGTGCTACATTTTCTCAGTGACGTAAGACTAACATCGGCATACAACTGAGTTCGAATAGGACACTCGTTTGACGAGGCGCGCCACGAATTTGTCTCCTGTGACAACCTCTTCATCGCAGAGTAGTACTTGTGCTCGGTGTCCTCAGTTACTTGTTGGATGTGTTCCATTATGTCCTCCAATACAGTGTTTATCCTCTACAGCTCCATCTAGCACCATGGAAGCTATTCCCTAATGTCTTAACAGATGTCCTATCATACTGTCCTTTCTTCTTGTCAGAGTTTTCCATATAGTCCTTTCTTCGCCAATTTTACGGAGAATCCCCTCATTCCTTGCCTTATCAGTCCACCAAATTTTCAACATTTTGTCTCCAGCATCATGGTTTTCCTAGTCCATGTCTCCTTACCACCCATTGCTGTGTTCCAAACGAAGATTCTCATAAATTTCTTCCTCAAGTTAAGATCTATGTTTGATACCACTACACTTTTCTTGGGAGGAAATAGCTGCTTTGCCCGTACTAGTCTACTTTTTAAGTCGTCCTTGCTTCAGCCGTCTGTGTTATTTTGCTTCCGAGGTGCCATAATTCTTCAATTTCATATACTAAATTGTCACCAATTTTGATGCTAACTGTTGATGTTCCTATTGTTCACTGTCGTCTTTCTTCGGGACATACAGAGATGTCGTTACGACAGTGATGCGTCTGTTGAATCTGGCATGGCTAATCAAACCGTAAAAACAGTTTTTGAAATAAGGCCATAGGAACGTGGAAGGTCCAGGCAAGGTTCGTGGAAAACATCTTTCGCTCTTTGGCTTACACACTTTATCTAAACACACCCCAATTTTTTAAATAAGAAATGATGTCCGGAGATTTAGAAAATATAACAACAAAGTTTAAAGCATTTATATTAAAAAAAGCTGAGTGTAAACTATATGCTTATTCAAGCACTTAAGGAAGATTTACATTTGCCCAGTTTTTAGAAGAAATGTTAACCACTCAAGATAAAAAACAATTTAAGAAACACCACAGAACTGTGCTTTCAATTCAACTTTGCTAAAATGCATCAGATACTTTAAGATATTAATCTTTAAATAAATGGACAATGGTTAGCAAAATCTTACATTTTTCTCAGTTAAACTGCCAACAGGAAAAATTTACTTAAAAAAAGATATTAATCATTTCAGATAGCAACCATTTTAGAGATACCCCCAAAATGTGCTTTAACCCATCTTTCCAAATGTGTATAATTTTCTCTTAAAATATTGAAGTCTCGGTAGGTCCACTATGCCTAATAAAATCTTACAATTTCTTTCAGTTAAACAAGCAATAAGAAATTTTTTCAGCAAAGGATATTAACCATATAAAGAAACAATCATTTAAGAGACACCCCCAGAATGTGCTTTCGACTTAACTTGACAAATGCGTATACAGGGTGTTACACAAAGGTACGGCCAAACTTTCAGGAAACATTCCTCACACACAAAGAAAGAAAATATGTTATGTGGACAGGTGTCCGGAAACGCTTACTTTCCATGTTAGAGCTCATTTTATTACTTCTCTTCAAATCACATTAATCATGGAATGGAAACACACAGCAACAGAACGTACCAGCGTGACTTCAAACACTTTGTTACAGGAAATGTTCAAAACGTCCTTCGTTAGCGAGAATACATGCATCCACCCTCCGTCGCATGGAATCCCTGAAGCGCTGATGCAGCCCTGAAGAATGGCGTATTGTATCACAGCCGTCCACAATACGAGCACAAAGAGTCTCTACATTTGGTACCGGGGTTGCGTAGACAAGAGCTTTCAAATGCCCCTATAAATGAAAGTCAAGAGGGTTGAGGTCAGGAGAGCGTGGAGGCCATGGAATTGGTCCGCCTCTACCAATCCATCGCTCACCGACTCTGTTGTTGAGAAGCGTACGAACACTTCGACTGAAATGTGCAGGAGCTCGATCGTGCATGAACCACATGTTGTGTCGTACTTGTAAAGGCACATGTTCTAGCATCACAGGTAGAGTATCCCGTATGAAATCATGATAACGTGCTCCATTGAGCGTAGGTGGGAAAACATGGGGCCCAATCAAGACATCACCAACAATGCCTGCCCAAACGTTCACAGAAAATCTGTGTTGATGACGTGATTGCACAATTGCGTGCGGATTCTCGTCAGCCCACACATGTTGATTGTGAAAATTTACAATTTGATCACGTTGGAATGAAGCCACATCCGTAAAGACATTTGCACTGAAATGAGGATTGACACATTGTTGGATGAACCATTCGCAGAAGTGTACCCGTGGAGGCCAATCAGCTGCTGATAGTGCCTGCGCACGCTGTACATGGTACGGAAACAACTGGTTCTCCCGTAGCACTCTCCATACAGTGACGTGGTCAACGTTACCTTGTACAGCAGCAACTTCTCTGACGCTGACATTAGGGTTATCGTCAACTGCACGAAAAATTGCCTCGTCCATTGCAGGTGTCCTCGTCGTTCTAGGTCTTCCCCAGTCGCGAGTCATGGGCTGGAATGTTCCGTGCTCCCTAAGACGCCGATCAATTGCTTCGAACGTCTTCCTTTCGGGACACCTTCTTTCTGGAAATCTGTCTCGATACAAACGTACCGCGCCACGGCTATTGCCCCGTCCTAATCCATACATCAAATGGGCATCTGCCAGCTCCGCATTTGTAAACATTGCACTGACTGCAAAACCACGTTCGTGATGAACACTAACCTGTTGATGCTACGGACTGATGTGCTTGATGCTAGTACTGTAGAGCAATGAGTCGCGTGTCAACACAAGCACCGAAGTCAACATTACCTTCCTTCAACTGGGCCAACTGGCGGTGAATCGAAGAAGCACAGTACATACTGACGAAACTAAAATGAGCTCTAACATGGAAATTAAGCGTTTCCGGACACATGTCCACATAACATCTTTTCTTTATTTGTGTGTGAGGAATGTTTCCTGAAAGTTTGGCCGTACCTTTTTGTAACACCCTGTATATTGCTTTATGTAAACTTACATTCGCTCAGCCGTTTGCAGAACCATCTTCCCTCATTTGTCACAGGTCCGGGCGTCCTTCCTCCCCTCAAAACAGCGTCTTCTTCCAGAGGGCGTGACCCACGCCGCGGATAAAGCGTGTGTTAACTATGAGTTCTGTGCCACTTCTCCAGAAGCAGTTTTAATAAATACACACGATATGGAAACACTAGTCCGGTCTGAAACAGGACAGGTCGTTTGTGAAACCACAGTCAATAAGGAATCATCCAGCTACAGGGACTCAAAATGCAAAGGGGAGATCAAGGACCGCAACCCCCACGCGGCCATATCGAACCAAAACACAAGAGAGACGGTCCGGACGCCTAGAACAACTCAAGAGGTAGCCGACAGATAGAAGGTTAAACCAACTTAGGTCAGCTCCGGAGAAGACTATAACTTGCCCAGTTTAAGGGTGGGGTTTAAGGATACACACGTTATTGATAATATGTAGCAAATCCTTGAAGGTATTAACATCCCAAAGAGTGCACAATATTTAGCAAAATCTTACATTTTTTTGTCAGCTAAACAAGCAACAGAATTTTTTTTAACAAAAGGTATTAACGATTTGAGAACACAACTTTCGACTCAACCTGCTTTACTTATCTCTTGATTCTGTGAGTCGTTTACAGAACCGTGGCCCCCCCTCCCACCTCTCCCCCCCCCCCTTTGTCAAAGGTCCTAACGTCGTTCCTCCCTGTTAGACCGGCACCGTCTTCCACGAGGCGTGGCCCACACTCAGGCTAAACTAGAACACACTAAGGCGTGTGTTAACGCATGGTTCAATACCACTTATCCAGAAGTGGTTTTAATAAATACACATGGGACTGGAATGTAAGTCCAGTTCGAAATGGGACAGAGCCTTTGTGGACACTGTCAGTATGGAAGCACCGAGCTACCAGGAGCTCAAAAGGATATGGGCAGAAATCAAGGCCCCAACCCCCATGCAGCCGTATCGAACCAAAACACAAGAGCCTGCCGTTGTGGCCGAGCGGTTCTAGGCACTTCAGTCCGGAACCACGCGGCTGCTACGGTCGCAGGTTCGAATCCTGCCTCGGGTATGGATGTGTGTGATGTCCTTAGGTTAGTTAGGTTTAAGTAGTTCTAAGTTCTAGGGGACTGATGACCTCAGATGTTAAGTCCCATAGTGCTCAGAGCCGCTTCGTCCGATGAAGCATAAAACGTGATTGATCTGTACAGGCCACCTGTCGCCACTCAGTGGACGTCCAGTTCCCGTACTAGCGTATGAATTCCAGCCTTCGTCGCCGATGAACAGTAGTCAACAAGTGTACATGAACCAGGCGCCCGCTGCGGAGACCCATAGGCAGCAGCGTTCGTTTGCATCCCCTTGGTCATCTGAGCGATGAGTTGCTCAAGAACTGCCTGTCTATTTGCCCACATGCATCTTCCCAGCCGACGTTCAGCACTGTCATTTATGGCCCGTGGTGCACCACAGGTGCCTCGGCTCCAGTTTTGAGATTTTGCCATGCACGGTGTACTTTAACCATAGCGACACGTGTACAGTTTACAAACAGCCGTTTCTGAAATGCTTCCGCCCTTGGTTCTGGGGCTAATGATCACGCCCTTTTGGACGTCACATAAATCACAATGCGACAATGACTGCACTGTTTCCTGCTTTCCCTCTGACACGTTTCATATATCCTACACAGTTAGTGCTGACACCTACAGT
Organism: Schistocerca piceifrons; assembly: GCF_021461385.2. Classification (NCBI taxonomy): domain Eukaryota; kingdom Metazoa; phylum Arthropoda; class Insecta; order Orthoptera; family Acrididae; genus Schistocerca; species Schistocerca piceifrons. Next base: position 604,076,921 of record NC_060138.1, read on the forward strand.
CTGCGAATGGTTATTGCACGTTGACGTCGAACATAGGTGGTGGTCACAGTAACGTGACTGGATGCTGCAGAACGTCTTATTGCATTTATAAATATCCACTGCCCACTGAAGCTCAGGAAGGTGACGAGCAACCCACTGAAGATTTTTCTTCACGGTAAGTTTTTTGTTTTAGATTTTGTGTTCAGATGCCTTATTCTAATGAAGGTTCTTGTCCTTTCTGTAGTAACCAAAACCAACTGCGGGAACGCCTTGGGCTGCGGATCGGAGCCGCCAGGCGGGGAAGTCGCCGGCGGTGTAGCACGCACCACCGGGTAAAACAAGGACGAGTCGGACGACAGACCAACGACAACCGACAACGACCGACTATGACCGACAGAACAAGAAAGAGATAAACAACGGAGGCTTGTAGAAACCACAACACCAAACACCAACAGTAAATCCACTCGGAACCAGAGCCAGGCAAATGTCAACAACGAGCAACGACCAGAACGCAGTACCGCCGAGATAGAAACGCAACCCAGAGCGAGTACCAGACTGACTGGACTCGGGCAGAGCGGGTCCCTATAAACGAAACCGGAGGGAGCGGCTATTGGCCGCTGTCTGCACGTGGCGTAGCGGTGGCGGCCTGGCTGCGCGAGAGCTGCTGCGCGGAATAGCCGCCGCGGACGCGGAGCCCTCTAAGGGCTCACCACGTCCATTTGTTCTGCCGCGTGTTCGACTTCCGCGGCGGGAGGTACTAGACTTTCATAGAGAGAAACCGCTTTGTGGTGCATTCCGGGAGACTTCATTATGTAAATTAACTTTTGCATTAGTCCGACAAACACAGCTACAAGTCCCCCATGAAAGCTGCAAAAATCTCACTTCTGACTCTTTTATTTAACGAGCCATCTGAAGGAGAAGTGAGCTGTGCTCATTACCGGTGATGTAATTTGAATCCAGAAGTTTCTCTGGGACTGAACCCAAGGCACTGTTGCATTTAAATGTCATGTAACCCGCAAGATATTTTAGTGCATCTTTGGACTCGCTGTCATCACTGGCTGTTGGTTCATCAGTACGAAATTGCAACAGATACAGTTGTTGTTCGCTGAAATTAGAGCAGTCCAAATCAGCTGTCATATTTCCAGTAATGACAATGCATAACGCTTGCGATGAACATTTCTTCTGTTAGAGAAACATGTGACGGCACTTCACTGGAACTCTCCATAACGGATGTACTTGCTGACAAGGGGAGTCTTATTTCTTTCCAGTCAGTCATTCTATTTTTGACTTTGAAAGGAACAAATTTGTTGTAAAACGCGCCCAGACCGCCCAGACCACGAAATTTAGACAGCATTTCTACAAGCAGTCTTGGTTTATGCTGGAAATCAAGATGTATGAAGCTCCTATATTCTTAATGTCAATAAAAAATTCAAAGATAAAGTTTACTGGAGTTACGAAACTCTTCTGGAATAGCAGCAGGGATTGTTTGTTTCCACAACTTCGAGGAAGCGTTTTAGTGTGTTCTCCTATCTTTGAAAACGAAGGACACAGCCACTTCGAAGAGGTGCCTTGGCATCCTTAGGAACTCTTGAGTTTTAAACATTGGTCAGTTCAGTTACATTTTCTTACTGTCCTTTGTTTGGCAGACACTTAACAGCTCGGGCACAACTCTGTGAGAACAGTGGCCCGCCCTGCTCTACAACTTTACCCCCACACTACCCTTCAGTCGCTTCCTAATCTAAATTCCTCAGCATCATCTGATTTAATTCGACTATATTTCGTTACGCTTGTTTTGCTTTTGTTCGTATTCATCTTATCCCCTCCTTTCCAGCACTGTCCATTCATTCCGACTTCTCTTCCAAATCCTCTGCTGCCTCTGACAGACTTACAACGTCGTCAGCAAACCTCAAAGTTTTTATTTCTTCTCTCTAAACGTTAATTCATACTGAAAAGTTTTCTTTGATTTCCTTGGCTGCTTGCTCAGTGTACAGACTGAATAAGATAAGGAATTGGCTACAACCCTGTCTCCCTCCCTTCTCAACCACTGCTCCCCTTTCATGCCCCTCGACTCTTATAACTGCCGTCTGATTTCTGTACAAGCAGTAAATAGCCTTTAGTTCCCTGTTTACACTGCTACCTTTAGAATTTCAAAGCGAGCATTCAGCCAGCATTGTCAAAACATTTCTCTAAGTCTACAAATACTATAAACGTAGGTTTGCTTTTCCTTAACATGTCTTTTAAGATGAGTCGTAGTATCAGTATTGCTCCCCACGTTCCTACTTTTCTCCAAAATCCAAACTGATCATCACCAAAGTCGGCTTCTACCGGTTATTGCATTCTTCTGTAGACAATTAGTGTTAGTATTTTGCAACCGTGAACTATTAAACTGATAGTTCAATAATATTCACAGTCAGCACCTGCTTTCTTTGGAATTGGAATTATTATATTCTTCTTGAAGTCTATTGCTGTTTCACCTGTTCATACAACTTGCACACCAGACGGAAGTGTTTTGTCATGGCTGGCTCTCCCAAGGCTGTTAGCATTTCTGACGGAATGTCGTCTACTCCCAGGGCCTTGTTGCAACTCTTTCAGTGCTCTGTCAAAATCTTCTCGCAGTATCATGTCTCCCATCTTCTCTTCGTCTACGTCTCCTCCCATTTCTATAATACTGCCTTAAAGTTCATCTTCTCGTGTATAATCCGGCCCGTTTCAGTTTTCCCTTCTTTTCCTTTCGATGGTCTTCTATCTGAGCTCTTGATGTTCATATACTGCTTCTCTTTTCTTCAAAGGCGCCTTCTATTTTCCAGTAATTGATATCTATCTTTCCTTTAGTGAAATCTGCTTGTAAATCCTTAGATTTGTCTTCTAGCCATTCCTGCTTAGCCATTTTCACTTCCTGTCAATCTCATTCTTTAGACATTTGTATTTCCTTTCACCTACTTCATTTGCTGCATTTTTAAATTTTCTACTTTCATCAGTTACATTCATTATCTTCCTTGTTATTCAAGGATTTCTACTAGGCCTTGTCTCTGTACCTATTTGATCCTTTGATGCCTTCACTATTCCATATCTCAAAGCTATCCACGTTCCATCTCCTTAACTTACAACCTTTTTGCAATTTCTTTAGTTTTTGCAGTTCATAATCAATAAATTGTGGTCATAATCCCCATCTGCCATTGGAAGTGTCTCACAATTTAAAATCTGGTTCCGAAATATCTATCTGAAACTGTCTGGCGCCTCCAGTTGCCTTCCACATATACAACCTCCCTTCATGATTCTTAAACACGTGTTAGCGATGATTAAATTATGCTCTGTGCAAAACTCAACCACGTGGCTTCCTCTTTCATTATTTCCCCCCCAGACATATTAACTTTCATTATTTTTATATGTTTATTACATTTTTATTTTTCTAATTTTTTATTTTTTAAAAGCGTTATTTATTTTTTATACATTAATTTTTATGCCTTTCTCTGACTCAAAAGTTTTGTCACATTCTACATAATGAAAATGGGACGCCTGGTCTGCTATTATATTACTGACGGTTATGTTGGCCCTTATGGAGTATTTTCATAAAAACGCCATTGTTTCGTTTTAGTTGTCGATACCACCAGGCTATAATTTAGGCATACATTTAAATAGTCGTCGGCAAAAAGCGTTGTATTTAGAAATTAATCTGTCCCAATTCATATGCCTTGAGGTATCTTTTCCTTCATCCATTGCCTCACCAGGTTGTCGACGTATAGGGGACGTACTATAGCGTTGTCTTACTCTCTGATTTATTTCTATTTCTGGTGTCATCTCTTTCCCACTACCTATTCCTGTTTTGGTGATTTATAAAACCTTAGCTTTCTTTTGTCAAATGCCTGGGGTCACCGTTTTTCTCCATTATTGACCAGAGCTTTTATTCTGTGGATGCGGTGAAATGCTTCTTCATAACCGATAAATGCCTGGGGGTGTGTGGTCAAACTGAATTTTCGCCTTTCTTGTGTAATTTTTTTCTGTATGAAAATGTCGTCGGCGCAGCACCTGGTAATTTACATGAATGATTGCCTATCGAAGCCGCAGGCTCAAAAAGATAGATAGCGAATGTGTGATTGTAAATCGATCACGCGACTGCGGTAGCGGGCGTTGAGCGCATGTTTATAGTGGTCACCATAGCAACGACAAAAGAAGAGCGTTACTAAAATACTTCTAATTACAAAGGAAACGACTTACTTCACTCGACGTTGACGTTGTCGTCATAAGAAAATCCATTTTATATGTATGCTACGGGAAGCAATCTCCTTTTGCCATAACATGGCTAGACTCTGTTAATGTCACACAAAAATATGGGTAGAGTATCACATGCGTCAACTTTTCCTTGCAACCGCAACTTATAGAAATACAGATACTGAAACAAGTACAGTTGGTCTCGTTCTCCTGGGCGCCCTTCTCTTTTAATGGAAGATTTCACTGATTTCCACAGCCGCTCGATGATCTGCGTGTGCACACTGGGGTCGTCGGAAGACACGAACTCTACACAATGGTTGACTAACCTGTGGTTGAATCCTTTTGGTGTCAGTGTCTTGTAGGACTAAAAGCTGTCTGTAGTCACTCTGGTACCGGCAGTACAAATTCCTTTATCAAATCGACTAAAGTTACCTTGTCTCTGGTGAACACAAAGTACAAAGTACTTCCGGGGCTCTCGTTCTAAAGCACCGAATACCCAAATATGTTTGATTTCATTCTTTAAAGGTCGTCCTCCCTGGTTTTTCTTTGTTGCTACGTGTGATTAGTGCACTTCAACAACTTTATTTGGCCCGCTGATCGGTACGGTGTCGTTCGTCATTATTACATACAAAACCCGAAGTAGTCGCACACGGTATTGGTAGATAAGTCATTTTCCGGTGCTGTTGCTTGCAGGATGTAGTTCCTAATCAAGCAAGGTACAAGAATTATGCTGGTCTGGATCGATAATTTGGAATAGTCAAACCCTGATAGTCGTTCGTCTACCACAGTTCGCGCAATGAAATTGTGAAGGTATTTCACTATCAGAACTCTTCTTACGAACTTGTAGAGAGCTCGCCCCCCGCAGTTTGCACAGTCCCTCCTTTCGTCATCAGGTATTAGTCGATATTTCCGACAAAAATCCAAACAGTTTTCTACATTGCATGAGCATGGAATTAGATTCTTCCACGTCAGGTAATCGGAAGAAGAAACGTCTACAATACCAGACATCCTACTCACTACCGACATAAATCGTTTGGGTTTTCCTAGCAACTCACAAATAATGTATCATAACGCCCGCCACCAAAGTCGCGTGACCGATTTACAAGCGCACGTTCGATATCTATCTTTTAGAGCTCGCGGCTTCGATAGACAACCATTCTTGGAAATTACCCAGGACCTTCCTTTAAGGAAGCCGATACGTTTGTACAATATATTTTGGGTGAGCTATCGACCGTACTTTGACTTGTTTTTTAGCACGCCGCGGGAGCACTCTACTTGCAGATGGGTGGCCTCAAGACCGTTTACAAACGCCAAAGAGAAGAGAAGGGCTTGGGCGATACATTGTCGGCCAGTCTACTTGCGGCAAGGAATATGTAATGGTCGCCTAGGACAGTGGAGAGTGTTGATTTTGAAATGTAGTATGTTTTCTTGTTTCGATGTGTCTACATGGTAATCCTTCTTTCCTGACACTTCCACACCTGTTGTGGAACATTCAATGCGATGGAGCCAGTTTTTAATTCAACCACGAAAGTACTTCATCGCAGAGTACCTTCTGCGAAGATGTGTCATAGTTATTGCCAGCATACAACGGAAGTTAAAAGTGAGCTGCCGTCTGCTGTAATGTGAAACAACTCAGTTGCACAAAAGGCGAGTGTATTTACTGGTCAACGGGGGAGTTCGGCTGCCCATTCATTTACATGCTCCTTTTGTTCAAAATTCTAGTGGGAGTGTACGGTAAATTGGGCCTGTTTTAGGTGATTTGATTTCGTTTGTAACTACTATGCCGCCAGTGCTGTATTCTGTTATAGACTGCTTGGTCTTTAATCGCCCAGACTGTGGCACTCGATAACTGATTATTCATTTTCGGAATTCATTGATGTCGTAACTGATAGGAAAGATGCAAAACTAATTACTTCTCTTAGTTGACATATAATAGTTTTGAGATGCTGTAGTATGTGCGGCAATGTTGTTTTATCTGGTTTAGAGATCTAAAACTTAAACATTTCTATTCCATCTGTCTAAAACTTGTGGGACCACCTATTGCGAGCGATGTCGAATATAAATGCCTGCTTCAAGACTAAGTTCCCAGGGCGTTCTTTATTGGCATAAAACCTGTGTTGTCATTTGACCTGCATCATTGGGGTCTGTTTGTACAGTGGTACGGTGTTTGCTCTAATTAGTGGCGTCTGTAAAACAAATTTTGATATTCCATTGTTTAATTTGGTCTTTGGTGTTCTAAAGGTTTTTTTTCTTGCTAAAATATCTCCTTATTATTGGTGCTTTAAATATTTTTGATGTTATTGGTGATGGGCACCTTAAACTATTTAATCCTCTCAAATCGAATTTACTTGGTGGTGTTTTCTGTTTAAATATCCGATTTTTAACCGTTTTGATTTTGATGCCCTTAAAATTCAGTATTTATACGACTAAGCAACGTATGCTTTATGTAAATTCGACTGTGCTGCAATAAAACTGTGAAAACGATTTTGCTGAGTCTGGGTCCAGTTGTTTACCATTCCTGGATCCCCACATCCTAATCATTTCAGACGCCTGCTTGCTGCTCTAATAAAATTGAATCAGTGATTCGAATTCTTTAATTATTTTGCTGTAGATATGGAAAGAAACACTCAGAAGACTCTTCTTCCTTTAACTGTTTGTGTTACTTTTGTCTCCTACTCTAAACAGTGAAATAACTTTAGTGCATCTCCATTCTTGCTATTTCACCTGCATGCCTCATTTCCATTCCTCTGTCACCTCACCGGTATGAATACCCGTGTGCCTGCCTTACTACTTTTTTGGTTTTATTTCTGCTTCTATTATATTTCTCTTTAGGTTCCTCAACCTGTTTCTGAACTCATTATTTGTTTTACTTTTATTTCCTGTGACTTCTTCTAACTCTTCGTTCCAAATTTTATGTCCTCTTTTTCGGTTCGTTTTGGGTTTTTCATCTAATACTTCTTTAGCGACCTGTACTATGATATTTTTAACGTTTGGACATTCTTCAGTTTTATTTTCACTTTTTTGGCGTAGCTTAGTTAACCAGCAACGATATAGAGTCCTTAAACACTCTTATTGGAGCAGATGCACTTTAAAAGTTTTGTCTGAGTTTCTTTCATTTTTCCTCTTGTTCTACTTTTTTCAATCTTTCCCACAGCTGGATCTTTGATTTAACTAGATCATGATCCTTAATCACGCCCCACCCCCTTATATACTTGGGTGTCTACCAACTTTGAAACTGGACTTTTACTGTTGTTATGTAACGAAGAAGACCTCTGTGGCCTCATGCAGACTATTTGTATATATATTGGTTAAAGCAACAAACTCGATCAGCTTTATTCCATTGTTTTTAATGGTACCTTCTCCACTGCCGCCGATCAACTGGTGGTTGGATTCTTTACCTGTTCCTGCATTTAGGTCTGCTGCCAAGACGCCATGGTCAGTGTTGTTTAATCATTCAAGTGTTTAAGTAGTTCCTCGTAGTCCTGGTCTGTTTTTTCTCTCTTCCCTTGCTCTGGTGCGTGGATCCGTATAACTATTAGTTTTCATCTATCAAATTTTACTCTTACTGTGATTATCGTTTTATTTATTAGCGTGTAACTGCCGTAAGTTATATTCCCATTTTCTGTCTATCATAATTTCCACTCCACTTACTCAGGTGTTATTCCACTGCATACCATAAAGTGGGCTTCTAAATATCTAGTACCTTTCAACTTTTTTTTATTTCTACAATCACCACTATATTGATATTATAATCTTTGAGCACTTTGTCTCGTTTGTCCCCAGGTGCTGTATGTTCCATGTGACAACAACGAATGTGTCCTTTATTCTGCAATTCTTAGCACTTCCCTTGCCTGGTCATCGTCCATGACAGGAATGAGAATAGAAGTCTGGCCTAAGCAAGTGGAAGTAATGTCAGGTATAGCTAAGGACCCATGTAACTGTCATCCACATGCTTCCAAGAAGGGCTCTGGATGATCTCTCACCTACTGACCAAACTGGCGTGACCCAACCAGGAGCATTGCTCCTGACAGCACAGCTCTGTGGATCACTGACACACACAAATCTCCTCACCTTGTCAAGGCGGTAGTCCGCGAGGAGGATTCTGATGTTCCGCTTCACTAAATTCCTTTCTGATACACCTCATTACTTGCGTCTTTGGTCAAGTTACTCTGAGTCCATGTTCAATGCTCATCAGACTGTTTATTTTATTCGGTATGTTCTATAATGTTCTACCTTTCATTTAGGCTATCTATGTCATCAGCGAATCTTACCACTGACATTCTTTCACCCTGAATTTTAATCTCACTCCTGATCCTTTTATGTCCATCATTGCTTCTTCGATGGATGTATTGAACAGTAGAAGGAAAGGCTGCATCCCCGTCTTGCATCCTTTTTAATCTGACCACTTCGTTCGTGGCCTTCTTTTCTTATTGATCCTTCTTGGTTCTTGTACATTCTGAATATTACCTTCCTTTCCTGTGACATACACCCCTTTTCTGACAATTTCGAATACCTTGCAAAGTTTTACATTGCGAAGCTTATTCTTGTTCGACAAATCATATGAACGTGTATTTATTTTTCTCTCGCCTTGCTTCCATATATCACACGTCAGCTGAACCACCTCAGTGCCCCACAATTGTTATAGTGCTTCTTTCAAGAGGTGCGACATATATGTTGTCTGGTGAGGATACGGGTGATCATCTTCGAGAAGATGTGTGAGGGAAAGTGACCAGTAATCAGTGCATTACGTTGCTCTTACGAGGTATCAGACACAGTGGCACCTCCTCAAGGGTAGTCTACGAGCTACTTTTAACAGGGCGGTGCCTGTATAAAATTGGCCAGTTAACTCACGTATAACAATAGCCACCTGAGTTTTAGAATCCTCAACATTTACATATTTTCCTTCTCATCAGTCAAATGAATACACCTTGGTACTGAATTCCCACTATGAGGTGCGGACCGATGCTTCATTTCTGGGGGAGAGCCACATACTATCACTGCCTCCACCACCCCTCCCCCAATTAAATCATAAATTGCCGTCAACCACACTTGCAATTTGCAACAGATAAATGCTATTATACTATTTTAATAACAATAATTACAACAAAATATGCAAAATGTTTTAACATAATATAAGATGCGGTACAAAAGTTTCCGTCTGCATGCATTGCTGGAGCTGTACAAATAGCGTATATGCGAAACCCAGCGCGACAACGATGCAGGTCTGTCAGCACCAAGATGTAAGCAAGGGGTTAGTGTGGCCTTCGAAAGGAAAATTTTTGATCTCTCCTTATAACAGTAATAACTTATTAACATCCATGCTTAGTGTTTTACTTTGCATAACTTCCAAGGAATTGAAGTTCACAGTATACATTATTTGAAAAGCATTTGTTCGAAAATTTGACAAGTTCCTGAGGCGCAAAACTGCTTTAAGAATCGTAGTAACAGGCTCTCACAACGTGTTATTTTGCACGATACAAAATCTCAGTGTGCACTCACCATTATCAGTATTTCAGTAAGGGCTACATTGTGGACACAGGTCTAGAGACTACAGCTACGCAGATGAGTACATGAGTGTAATGCTGAGCCTTTTGATGTTGAGCTAGAGATTTGAAATTTCAAACACAGCTCAGAACTCGACGAGAATGCAATATTAACCCGCTTTCTTGTGGGTCTGTTCGGTACGGGTGGGAATGGGGACGGGGAACTGACACACACAAATCTCCTCACCTTGTCAAGGCGGTAGTCCGCGAGGAGGATTCTGATGTTCCGCTTCACTAAGTTCCTTTCTGATACACCTCATTACTTGCAACACCTGATGTTTCTGCTGCACTACAGGACCCACATATTGTGTGGGTAGTAGCGAAATACGTTCCACGTGATATGTTAGTGGACGTGTATGGCTGAGCAGACAGATGATGTTGGGGTTGGAGGGAAAGAGGAGGTACATATTGCTCTCTTGTCTGTGCACCTGCTCAGTATAAATTTTGCAATTTATTGAAAACTAACATCCGAATGAGATAGCGTCTTGAAATTTTACACATAATTCAGAACTGACTGGCAAAGCAGTATTAAGGTGCTTTCTTGTCTGGTGTAGGGTGGAGGGTGCTTTGCCTACCACTGACATTTCACAATGAACAAGAGACTGAAATGTTTCCACACAGCTCAAAACTGGGTGACAATGCAGTAATAACTCGCTTTCTTGCCCTGTTCCCGTCATAAATGGTTCACGGGAAGAATGACGGTTGGTAAGCCTCCGTGTGAGCTCGAAAAACTTGTGAATGTGAATTGTGAATGGCTATAAAATATTTATTAAATTGAAACCGAAAGACGTTTGGCGAACGCAACACAAAATTGATGCATGAAGAGTTCATCTCCTTACTATTAGCTATTGCGTGCGCCCCACGTTTTTCGTTTTAAACCTTACAAGTATTTCGTAGCTATTAAAGATTAACAGCCACAAGTTCTCAGGGCTGTCTGTATGGAACTACAGAAGTGTATGGGGCTAGTAGAAATTATTTTATACTTTTTAGTACGGTTTGAAAACGTGGCGTGTTAAAAATTAATGTATATTTCAGTAATTAATTTGTTCCTCTTAGTGTAGATTGTACCTACAGACTTGCGAGTCATGGAATATTTGTTGTTGCCAACAGATACGCTCCGTCTATGAAAGGCTGCTCTTCCTGGATGGAAAACTGTCTGTCGCGGGCCAGGCAGCACGCCAAGTCCCTTGGGTAAGCTGCCAACCAAACAACTCAAAAGACTCCTGTTTTAAACGTAGTTTGTAATTTCTAGAATCCCCTGCAATTTTAGAGACTTAGTTTTCATGATGATTTGTTCTTTCAAAGTCTGAGGACCAATTTTGAAATCTGATGATGTATGTAAAAGTGTTTGTAGTGGATTGTGAGATGAAAGTATGTAAAAGAAAGAGGCACATAAATCAATGTGAAAGGAAAATTAAGTTGTGGAGATTAAAGGATAAAAATCCGAGAGAGAAGTTTAGTGAAAAAGTACTGGAAAAGGTAAAATTGGCAGAGAGTGTTCAGGAGTGGTGGAAAATAAATAGTGCTGTTATAAGGAAGACCGGGGAGGAAGTGTTTGGGTTAACATCTGGGAGAGGGGTGCCAAAAGATAAGGAAGCATGATGGTGGAATGAAGAGGTGCAGAAGGTTGTGAAGGAAAAGAAAGACCCTAAGAGGAAATGGGGTATGTCCGGAAGTGCTGAGGATGGGCAAGCATACAAAAGTGCAAAGAAGGAGGCAAAACGAGCCGTGGCTAAAGCTAAATCTGAATCAGTAAGGGAGGCGTACGAACAACTACAGAAAAATCAGGATATGAGACAACTGATACGGATAGGCAAACCCAGAGATAAAGCTTCTAAGGATCTAACAGCAATAAAACAAATGAAAGATGAAACAGGAATAATTCTGCATGACCATGGAAAAATAATCCATAGGTGGTTGAATTATTTTGAGAAATTGCTGAATGAAGAAAATGTAAGAGTGAAAACTGAGGAAGGAGGGGCAAACGAAGGATTAACGATGGATATAAGTAGAGGTGAAGTCGAACGGGCAGTTGAAAAGATGAAAAATGGGAAGGCAGTTGGCGCAGATGAGATCCTCGCTGAGGTAAGGAAGTGTCTCGGTAAAAAGGGAGTTGAGCTCCTTTGGGATTTAATGAAGAAGATTTGGCGTCAGGAGGAGATGGCAGACGAGTGGAGAACTTGTGTACTGATCCCAGTATTTAAGGAGAAAGGTGATGTGCAGGACTGCAGTAACTATAGAGGTATTAAACTGATGGCACCCACAATGAAAATTTGGGAAAGATCTATAAAAGCAAGATTACGCAAGGAGACTGTGGTGTGTGAAGAACAGTTTGGGTTCATGCCTGGAAGAGGAACGACTGATGCAATACATGCTTTAAGGCGGATAGTGGAGAAACACAGGGAGCTACAAGCCGATCTACATATGGCTTTCATTGATTTGGAGAAAGCATATGACAGAGTCCCAAGGGACGAAATATGGACAAGCATGAGAGGGCAGTGCGTGCCAGAGAAGTATGTGAGGTCAGTGAAGGAAATGTACAGAGGAGCAATGACACAGGTGAGAAGTAGTGTGGGCATGACAAAGGAGTGTCCAGTAAAAGTAGGTTTACATCAAGGGTCTGCGCTTAGTCTCCACCCCCTTGACCTGATTATGGATGTGCTGGTGAAAGATGTGAAGAAGGAAGCGCTGTGGAATATGATGTTTGCGGATGATGTGGTTCTTTGTGAGCAGAGTATCGACAGACTTGAGGAAAAGCTGGAGGAATGGAGGAAGGCAGTAGAAGAAAGAGGGATGAAAATTAGCAGGACAAGGTCAGAATATTTAGCACTCCCCCCATGAACAATGGACCTTCCCGTTGGTGCGGATGCTTGCGTGCTTCAGTGATACAGATAGCCGTACCGTAGGTGCAACCACAACGGAGGGGTATCTGTTGAGAGGCCAGACAAATGTGTGGTTCCTGAAGAGGGGCAGCAGCCTTGTCAGTAGTTGCAGGGGCAACAGTCTGGATGATTGACTGATCTGGCCTTGTAACACTAACCAAAATGGCCTTGCTGTTCTGGTACTGCGAACGGCTGAAAGCAAGGGGAAACTACAGCCATAATTTTTCCCGAGGGCATGCAGCTTTACTGTATAATTAAATGATGATGGAGTCCTCTTGGGTAAAATATTCCGGAGGTAAAATAGTCCCCCATTCGGATCTCCGGGCGGGGACTACTCAGGAGAAAGAAACCTGGCGTTTTACGGATCGGAGCTTGGAATGTCAGATCCCTTAATATGGCAGGTAGGTTAGAAAATTTAAAAAGAGAAATGGATAGGTTAAAGTTAGATATAGTGGGAATTAGTAAAGTTCGGTGGCAGGAGGAACAAGGCTTTTGGTCAGGTGAACACAGGGTTATAAATACTAAATCAAATAGGGGTAATGCAGTAGTAGGTTTAAAAATGCATAAAAATAGGAGTACGGGTAAGCTACTACAAACAGCATAGTGAACGCATTATTGTAGCCAAGATAGACACGAAGCCCACGCCTACTAAAGTAGTACTAGTTTATAAGCCAACTAGCTCTGCAGATGACGAAGAAATTGATGAAATGTATGACGAGATAAAAGAAATTATTCAGGTAGTGAAGGGAGACGAAAATTTAATAGTCATGGGTGACTGGAATTCGACAGTAGGAAAAGGGAGAGAAGGAAATGTGGTAGGTGAATATGGATTGGGGCTAAGAAATGAAAGAGGAAGCCGCCTGGTAGAATTTTGCGCAGAGCATAACTTAATCATAGCTAACACTTGGTTCAAGAATTATGAAAGAAGGCTGTATACATGGAAGAACCCTGGAGATACTAAAAGGTATCAGATTATATAATGGTAAGACAGAGATTTAGGAACCAGGTTTTAAATTGTAAGATATTTTCAGGGGCAGATGTGGACTCTGACCACAATCTATTGGTTATGAACTGCAGATTAAAACTGAAGAAACTGCAAAAAGGTTGGAATTTAAGATGGTGGGACCTGGATAAACTGAAAGAACCAGAGGTTGTCCAGGGTTTCAGGGAGAGCATAAGGGAACAACTGACAGGAATGGGGGAAAGAAATACAGTAGAAGAAGAATGGGTAGCTTTGAGGGATGAAATAGTGAAGGCAGCAGAGGATCAAATATGTAAAAGGACGAGGGCTAGTAGAAACCCTTGGGTAACAGAAGAAATATTGAATTCAATTGATGAAAGGAGAAAATATAAAAATGCAGTAAATGAAGCAGGCAAAAAGGAATACAAATGTCTCAAAAATGATATCGACAGGAAGTGCAAAATGGCTAAACAGGGATGCCTAGAGGATAAATGTAAGGATGTAGAGGCTTATCTCACTAGTGGTAAGATAGATACTGCGTACAGGAAAGTTAAAGAGACCTTTGGAGAAAGGAGAACCACTTGCATGAATATCAAGAGCTTTGATGGAAACCAGTTCTAAGCAAAGAAGGGAAAGCATAAAGGTGGAAGGAGTATATAGAGGGTCTATACAAGTGCGATGTGCTTGAGGACAATATTATGGAAATGGAAGAGGATGTAGATGAAGATGAAATGGGAGATATGATACTGCGTGAAGAGTTTGACAAAGCACTGAAAGACCAGAGTCGAAACAAGGCCCCAGGAGTAGACAACATTCCATTAGAACTACTGACAGCCTTGGGAGAGCTAGTCCTGACAAAACTATACCATCTAGTGAGCGAGATGTATGAGACAGGCGAAATACGCTCAGACTTCAAGAAGAATATAATAATTCCAATCCCAAAGAAAGCAGGTGTTGACAGATGTGAAAATTACCGAACTATCAGTTTAATAAGTCATGGCTGCAAAATACTAACGCGAATTCTTTACAGACGAATGGAAAAACTAGTAGAAGCCGACCTCGGGGAAGATCAGTTTGGATTCCGTAGAAACGTTGGAACACGTGAGGCAATACTGACCCTACGACTTATCTTAGAAGAAAGATTAAGGAAAGGCAAACTTACGTTTCTAGCGTTTGTAGACTTAGAGAAAGCTTTTGACAATGTTGACTGGAATACTCTCTTTCAAATTCTAAAGGTGGCAGGGGTAAAATGCAGCGAGCGAAAGGCTATTTACAATTTGTACAGAAAGCAGATGGCAGTTATAAGAGTCGAGGGGTATGAAAGGGAAGCTGTAGTTGGGAAGGGAGTGAGACAGGGTTGTAGCCTCTCCCCGATGTTATTCAATCTGTATATTGAGCAAGCAGTGGAGGAAACAAAAGAAAAATTCGGAATAGGTATTAAAATGCATGGAGAAGAAATAAAAACTTTGAGGTTCGCCGATGACATTTTAATTCTGTCAGGGACAGCAAAGGACTTGGAAGAAAGTTGAACGGAATGGACAGCGTCTTGAAAGGAGGGTGTAAGATGAACATCAACAAAAGCAAAACGAGGATAATGGAATGTAGTCGAATTAACTCAGGTGATGCTGAGGGAATTAGATTAGGAAATGATACATTTAAAGTAGTAAAGGAGTTTTGCTATTTGGGGAGCAAAATAACTGATGATGGCCGAAGTAGAGAGGATATAAAATGTAGACTGACTATGGCAAGGAAAGCGTTTCTGAAGAAGAAAAATTTGTTAACATCGAGTATAGATTTAAGTGTCAGGAAGTCGTTTCTGAAAGTATTTGTATGGAGTGTAGCCATGTATGGAAGTGAAATGTGGACGATAAATAGTTTGGACAAGAAAAGAATTGAAGCTTTTGAAATGTGGTGCTACAGAAGAACGCTGAAGATTAGATGGGTAGATCACATAACTAATGAGGAGGTATTGAATAGAATTGGGGAGAAGAGGAGCTTGTGGCACAACTTGATTAGAAGAAGGGATCGGTTGGTAGGACATGTTCTGAGACATCGAGGGATCACCAGTTTAGCATTGGAGGGCAGCGTGGAGGGTAATAATCGTAGAGGGAGACCAAGAGACGAATATACTAAGCAAATTCAGAAGGATGTAGGCTGCAGTAGGTACTGGGAGATGAAGAAGCTTGCACAGGACTGAGTAGCATGGAGAGCTGCATCAAACCAGTCTCAGGACTGAATACCACAACAACAACAACGACAACAAGGACGTGCAGATGAGGTCTTGCAAGATCCAGGATGATGAGGTGAAATCGGTCTGCAAATGTAAATACCTAGGGTCGTTCATACAGAGGGACGGAGGACTGGAAAGCGTGATACAACACCGAATAAATTGCGATTGGAACAACTGGAGGAAAATGAGTAGAGTGTTCTATGACAAGAAGGTGAGCATTGGGTTGAAAGGGAAAGTGTACAAGTCGGTGGTAAGGCCTGCTATGATATACAGGGCACAGACATGGCCAATCACAGTAGCCCAGGAAAGGAAGATGGAAGTGGCGGAAATGAGGATACTGAGGTGGATGTGTGGGGTAACAAGGAAGGAAAGGATTAGAAATGAATTTGTTAGAGGAGCTGTGAAAGTGGGACCCATGGGGAAAAAGATACAAGAGAGCAGACTAAGGTGGTATGGACACTTACAGAGGTATATCGGAAACAGAGTTGAAGATATAAAGATTGAAGGAGCGAGAAGGAGAGGAAGACCGAAGATGAGGTGGAAGGATAAGATATCCGGGGACCTAAGGGAGAAAGGATGGAAGAAGGAAGAGGCAATGGATAGAGTACTATGGAGGAAAAGGATCCAGAGGAGCAACGCCGACGCTACGTGACGTGGGACGAGGCGACGATAAAGAAAGAAGAAGAAAGAATATGTAAAAGTGTTAGCCCATTCCCAAAATACATTTGAGAGACTTCGCGTTATGAACTCAACCGCCCCCCCCCCCCCCCCCCCCGGGGTCACCCGTTGGATCCGCATCTGCCCATGAACTCTGGTGTTTCGCAAGGAGCAAGTCTGTCTACAATGCTCGATAACGCGACTCCTAACTCCCATTGTCGAGTTTATTTTGGATGCACTTTGAAAACTTGCAAATTGTGACCTCTGAGAGATCGAAAGCCGTGTCGCCTCTCGACGAGCCGCGGAGGCGGCGCTGCGAGGGCGCAGAACAAACGAGAAGCGGCGCTGATTGCGCGAGCCGTGCGCTGCGGCGTGGCCGTGGCGTGCAGCGCCACCCACTCTGCGGCGCCACGCGTCGGCCACCGGTGGCGCCGGCGCGCACACCTCGTTACGGCGCGGCGCACAGCGAAAAGTCACGTAGCGGCGCGGCGGGAGGCTCTGGGCGGCAGGCGGGCAGCTAACGACCCGCGGGCGAGGCGCGGCGCCTCCATCCATCACACGCACCGCCACCAGCCGGCAGCCCGCGCGCCCTCGTTACGCCGGACGCCGACCGCTGCCTCCGGTCACGCCGGCCAAACCATCGCGCGGCGCACACCGACAACCCGCCGCCTTCCGTCTCGCTGCACGGCTGGGAAGGGCGCCTCTCATCGCAGAGCACCTAAAGCAGTGCTTCCCAACCTTTCTAACACAATTCTCCCTCACTGCAATCAGATGTTAGCTGGCATTCTCCACCCCACCTACCACCCCTCTCACCGTCTGCGTCAACAATATTAGTACCTAACTGAAAGATAAAAAGAATTTCCTTCGAACACTTTTATTTTTAAACTGACAAAATATGAATAATAGTACACACTAACGAATTACGGACATTGGCTACGAGTGGGCATTGATTTAAATTAAGGGGGGTAGGACGTCAAACGGGCCGACTTGGATCAGGAGAGGCACCACAGGACATTTTATTTTCTACTTATATACTTTTACAAATAAATTCATAAAACTTTGACAGCATGACCAGGAAGGATTCAGGATTTACACTCATAGCAGTGGAAGTGCAAAAACAACAAAATAATATTTTTTAGATATGAAATTACATCATCTTTTCACTTACAGTTGGCTGCATTTGTTGCTGTAGGTACATTTTTCCTCACAAGTAAGAGAGATTCTTTGATGAATTTTGCGCAGCATACAAACCGTACTTACAGGTGTATGAAACTATAGAATTTTCCAAATCTATTAAAAACTGTGGTAAAAATTGAGATAATTAACTACAAAATATGATTTTTTTTAAACATAAAGTTTAAAACGTAACAGCACATTCATTTTTTCATAAATTAAATAGATTCTAGAGTTTCAGACACCTGTAAGTATGGTTTGTATGCTGGCAAATCTCTCTTACTTATGAAGAAAAGTGTACCTATAGCAACAAATGTAGCCAATAGTAAGTGAAAAATTGATGAAATTTCACGTGTAAAAAAAATTATTTTGTTATGTTTTTAAACTTCCGCTGCTACGAGTGTGAAACCTGAATCCTTCCTGGTCATGCTGACAATTTTTTATGAATTTACTTGTAAAAGTATAGACAGTGGAAATTAAAATGTCCTAGCTATCTGCGCACGATTCGTGGTCAAACCGAAACTTGCATATGTAACTCCCCACACGGGAGGACATTTTAATTCAAAGTCAGTGCCCGGTATCGGCGGATAAATACGACATTGCAGTGCCTATTTTGTTAAGAAGAATGATTGTAATGTCCCTTCGGATGTAAGTTCCTCAGTTCCCCAAATGCCCAGCCCTAGGTGCGATGCGATCCACTGAGAGGGGACCACGACACATGGCAGATGTATCACTAACGCAGCCTCAGAGACACAGAGCTACGGGCATTGCACAGTGTGGGGTTCCGTGGTGTCGACCAGGTAAGTCCCCAATTCCCTTAGGAGCAAAATTGAGAACGCGGAACAAAACAAAATAAAAAGTGGGACCTGATGAGACCTAAAACATCGAAGCATCAGGGATAGAAGTGATGGAAGTTGTTTCCGCAATTCGATTGAGCGATAGACCAGTTCCACTTCTCAGGATAGTTAAGGCGAGATATAGTGAACAGACCTATACTATTTCAGTCTCGGTTTTTAGGACTGCGTCTACCCACCAGGGATATCCATTGGTTAAAATAACGTCTCAGCACGTGGAGCTTGTTCAGATGGCTCTCTTTCAGAAGGTGACGCAAGCCCAGTCATCAAATTTACGATGATCTATCTGGACAAGGGTGCTGTTTTCACTCTTAGGGGAGATTTACTTTAGATGATGGTCCCTAAAGTATCTCCGTGGGAGGTAGTGAAGCTGCTGGTCAAAAAAGCTGCTGAGCTCTTGAAGGCCGCAAATAATGGACATTTTTCAGGAATTGCATCCATAGAAATTGCGCGTTTCAGGTCTTAAAGCAACTAGAAGTAAGTCGATTTCTGTCAGAAATCTGAAGAACTCCAGACCATGAACTATGTTAATAACGGAGTTTAACTCAGGCTGATGGCAGACTTCTGTTCCACGGCCGGTCCCCATGATGAAACAGCATGAGGAAGAAAACACGAGGAGAACTGTATTGGCCTCAGCTTACCTTCCATAAGAGGACACAACTTCCTCTTCCCAGAATGTAAGATGACTGGTAGACACCTGGACATAGCAGAATGAACAACTGTCGATTGAGTGTGATGTCAAGGACTACAGCCTGGTGTGGAGAAGAAGTGACACCAACAGCAGAAGTGAGCACCCACTCGAGTATCTGCTAGAGAGTAATTTGGAAATCTTGAATAGAGGTACAAAACTTACTTTTCGAAATAGAAGAAGGGAAGAAGTAATTGACGTGACTTCTGGGCCCACTCTAGTTGGCAGTTATGTCAAACATTGTAATGTTGCCATCCTTATCTGGCCACATGTATATTAAGTTTGACGTTGTATTGGGTGTTAAACAGACTCATACACAGAAGACCTAAACTCACTCTTACCTGAAGTCAAAACTTCGATAAGGAATCCAGTAGATTTTGATGAAGTGACAGGCGCAGTGACATCTGCAATTCCGACACCATATTTAGTAAACTGCCCAGTCACCAACAAGTGCATAAACAATAATCATCTTGGTAGAAAAGCACTTTGGAATTGAAAGGAAGTAGGACTTTTCAACCTTGCAAGAAAAAAAGGACAATGGGCAAAATATCTGGCCACACTTGTCAAAGCAACCTTGCGTTCAACCAGTCCAAGATATCACCCTGGAAGGCATTGTGTGAGAACGCAGAAGAAACAGCTGCTTGCACAAGACACATGAAATCCTCACTAGAATACCAGCAGGTACTTTAAGGAAGGAAGTTGTTGGGTGTACAAGGTATACAAGGGCAGCGAATGAGACACTGGATGTGCTCTTCAAGACTCACTTCGGTCAGGGCACTCTGACAGACAACACAGACTAGTAGTCAGCCGCTAAGAGCAACCACAGAGAAAACTGGAAACCTGCCACAGAATGTGTTGATTTCAAAAAGATCCGGTGGGAAGTGGGAACATTTCAACGTTTCATGTGACCAGGATCAGATGGAATCTTCTAACTCTACTACAACAAGGAGAAAATGGTTTAATTAGATTCCTATGTAGACTACATATCTAAATAATCAGCAACTACTTGCTTAAAAATTTTATCTCCCTTTCTTCAGAAGGTTATAACTATCGGATTTTTTGCGAGTGTCAACGACAAGATGTATACAGCATATTGCTGTAGTCATGTGATTCATAGTAACCGTATATTTATATAATTTTTCTACAGGCACTATGGACCACATGATATCACAGCAATATGCAGCATGCGCCTTACTGTTGACACTCGCTGATAATGTGATAATTATAACCTTCTGAAGAAGGGCATAAAGCGCCTGAAACCTGTTATGGACATAAAGTACCTTTTATGCAACTGGTTGCTGGCTGTTTCGATATATGCAACCTGAGTTGCTGAAGATGAATACACTACTGGTCATTAAAATTGCTACACCACGAAGATGACGTGCTGCAGACGCGAAATTTAACCGACAGGAAGAAGATGCTGTGATATGCAAATGATAATCTTTTCAGAACATTCACACAAGGCTGGCGCCGGTGGCACCATGTCGTTTCCGACTTTAATAAAGGTCGGATTGCAGCCTATCGCGATTGCGGTTTATTGCATCGCGACATTGCTGCTCGCGTTGGTCGAGATCCAATGACTGTTAGCAGAATATGGAATCGGTGGGCTCAGGAGGGTAATACGGAACTCCGTGCTGGATCCCAACGGCCTCGTATCACTATCAGTCGAGATGACAGACATCTTATCCGCATGGCTGTAAGCGGATCGTGCAGCCACGTCTCGATCCCTGAGTCAACAGATGGGGACGTTTGCAAGACAACCATCTGCACGAACAGTTCGACGACGCTTGCAGCAGCATGGGCTATCAGCTCGGAGACCATGGCTGCGGTTACCCTTGACTGTGCATCACAAACAGGAGCGCCTGCGATGGTGTACTCAACGACGAACAGGGGTGCACTAATGGCAAAACATCATTTCTTCGGATGAATCCAGGTTCTGTTTACAGCATAATGGTGGTCGCATCCGTGTTTGGCGACATCGCAGTGGACGCACATTGGAAGCGTGTATTCGTCATCGCCGTACTGGCGTATCACCCGGCCTGATGGTATGGGGAGCCATTGGTTACACGTCTCGGTCACCTCTTGTTCCCATTGACGGCACTTTGAACAGTGGACGTTACGTTTCAGATGTGTTAAGGCCCCGTGGCTCTACCCTTCATTCGATCCCTGCGAAACCCTACATTTCAGCAGGATAATGCACGACCGCTTGTTGCAGGTCCTGTACGGGCCTTTCTGGATACAGGAAATGTTCGTCTGCTGCCCTGGCCAGCACATTCTCCAGATCTCCCACCAAATGGAAACGTCTGGTCAATGATGGCCGAGCAACTGGCTCGTCACAATACACCAGTCACTACTCTTGATGAACTGTGGTATCGTTCTGAAGCTGCATGAGCAGCTGTACCTGTACACGCCATCCAAGCTCTGTTTGACTCAATGCCCAGGCGTATCAAGGCCGTTATTACGGTCAGAGGTGGTTGTTCTGGGTACTGATTTCTCAGTATCTATGCGTCCAAATTACGTGAAAATGTAATCACATGTTAGTTCTAGTATAATATATTTGTCCAATGAATACCCGTTTATCATCTGCATTTCTTCTTGGGGTAGCAATTTTAATGGTCAGTAGTGTAAAATACCGTATTATGTAGACTATTTAGTTTCAGCCTAGCAACAGGAATCATTCCTAATGCTTGGAGGTCAGGGTTGTTTTCATTCTGAATCCGGGGAAAATAATATCAAGACTAGGGATATGAGACCGACCAGTCTGTACTTTCTTGTAAAAATATCAGTAAAACTGGTTAATGTGCACGTTAAGGACAAGAGGTTAATTGAGTTTCCTCTACACGTAAATCAAAAGCAAATCAAACAGGTATATCATGTGAATCAGCATTTCGCCAATGTGCTGGAAAACTGCACAGTACTCTCTGTGCATCTTCCTGGATGTTTTAACAGTACGACCTCCGAACCCATGGTTAGAGATGCAGAGGAGTGCCTTATGCAGGTGAATTTAGACCATGCTAAGTAGAAGAAATACAGAAGACACATTGACAAATGATAAAATACCACAACGAGAGGTTTCGTCCCAACTATTAAAGAACCCATTGAGGAGTTAAACATTACGGGATACGTTTGCCAAGGATAAGCATAAGAACAATAGGCACTGAACATTTTGCAAATCTGGCGCAGAAAACAAGATCAAGTGGTGAGCCGCAATAAAACTGTCGTCGTGACATTTACATCCAGCACACGTACTAGAATATCATACTCTTCGACGAAACTGTACCATTTGAGGGAGTAATTAAGTATCTATGGTTAACCCTTGATGTGAAAGTATAATGGACCCCTAACATTAGGAATATACCTGTATGTTCCAAGGCAAAAGATGCTCCCGGTATTCCAGAAGGAAATACCGGCTATTCGTGCCGCGCGGGGTAGCCGCGCGGTCTATGGCGTCTTGTTACGGTCCACGCGGCTCCCCCCGTCGGAGGTTCGAGTCTTCCCTTGGGCGTGGGTGTGTGTACCGCCCTTAGCGTAAGTTAGCTTAAGTTAGATCAAATAGTATGTAAGCTTAGGGACCGATGACCTCATCAGTTTGGTCCGATAAGACCTTTCTACAAAACCAATCCTCTACTCCAGTATGCGCGGACGAGAACTGGCGATGGCGCTACTACGAATGAAGCATCTACATTTATCCAGACAACCAAGCATCTGTGATCCTCTATAAGAGATCAAAGATCATTGCAGAATGCCATAAATCTCTTGAGCGACAGGGGAAAACAACAGGGTAAACTTTCTGTGGGCCCATAGTCATTCAGAAACCAGTGGCAATGTACAAGTTGATAAGATAGCCAGAACATGCATTATGAATCCTTTTTATTGTGTCGGAACCTGTCCTAATCATCACTAAAGCGTTGGTAAAATCAGAACTGCTTAGTTGCATCAGAAGGTAGCACATAGATTGTTGGACTATGTTACACGAACAAAAACATGGCAACCTAATGATGCCGAAGCCACCTTTGAAGAGAAGATCGGTAATCCTAGACTTGAAAGGGAGACATTAAACTCATGGCAGGACTCAAGAAGCACCAGCACGTCATGGGTATAGCGTAGGAAGCCCCTGAGTGTAGACAACGTGCTGGGGTGGATGAAACTGCATAATATTTCAGTGCAAAGCATAGGGAGCAAAAGAAACAGATTATTATGGCCATTGCCCTAAGAAATCGAGTCAAATAAGGAACTAATAAAGAGTCTCTTGTTAGTCTTTAAGGGTATCAGTTGGCTTTACGAGAATCCCAGCGAACGTACCCGCATAATAAACTCAGGTTTGGTGATGGCAACAGTGGACTAAGACCGCTGTTGTTTTTGTTACTCTGCGCTAATCAGATCAAAGGTAACTTAATTTGCAACCCAACATAGTTCTTGAAAGTAAGCTTAAACAAGAGAATAAAAATTCAAATGCCTTCATCACAAAGAAACGGAATTAAAAATCAACTTTTCTCCGGCACACAGAATCCGGGAACAACAATAATAAAAACAATTTATGGCCCTTAGCCACAGACCGCAAAAGATGAAAAACATAGCTCCTGCAGTTAAGCAAGAGAAACAAAAACAACTAACTTAAGTAAGATCACCGACATAGCACGCAGCTGAACAATGGTCTAGAACTATCCCGTCAGCAACTTGTCACTATAACAAGCTAATATCAATTACGAACAGAACTACCTAAACATATATGTCCATACAATCGACTGTAAAATAAAACATATAAGTAAATCATTCTCATAGGGAATAACAACGAGTAACTTTCTTTGTACAAGTGGTAAAAACCAAGTCAGGAACGATCATAGCCTAATACAAACAATATCACCTTTTTTTGCAATAAAATAGTTAAATCAATCATACTCATGGCATTTAATTGACACATTCAAAACGACTGCGGCCTTTAGAGAACGCAGTTGCACACCCAACGTGCCATCACATAACAAGCATGCCACGTTACAGTATAACCACAGACTTCCCATGCACTCCCGTACAATCAATGCACCGGTTGTACACTACACCGAATGTCGCAGGAGGAATGGTCAATATCCAACGGATATGATACGAATGATCACTGGAAGCTAAAATCTTTAGTAAACATGGGCTCTATAATGCATATCTTAAAAGCTATGAACATTTCTTCATCCTTGCTAGTGGTAGACAAATCTCTTCTACTGCAGAGTCTTTGTTTTCCCTATTTTGGGAGGGGGTAGTATGGAGCAAGACAAGAAAAAAATGGGCTCTAAAACACATACGTGCGAGCAGTTGTTGAGTGGAAGAGATGGGTCTCACCCTAGTGAAGATGAACAAGTGCTCGTAGCTCGTAAGGTATGCACTTTATACTCCATGTTTACTGGACTTTTTTCCTTGTTTTGGCCCATACTGTCACCTCAAAATATGGAAGGCAAAGGCTTTTAGTATAATATATTTAACAATGTCGAAGATGGAGTGCTCACGCATTTTAGACCCGGTGTTTACGGTACCTTTTTGCTTCGAATGATCGTTTCTGTCACGTCCCTTAATACTGTCGATTTGTCCTGGGACATTCCGTGTTGGATCACTTAACGCCAAGCTGCAGCCATCCCCTACTAAAGCATGTAGCTGGCGCTCAGCTTGAAACACAGGAGCCCATTACTTCGCCTGCATTGGAATCGCTATCCTCTGGCCCGGGAAAAGACAATAACCGCCCCACATCCATACAGTGGTCATACCCCATGCTGACCATTAGCGATGTCCTGTAGACAGCTCCTCGGCGATCCAGCTCGAAGAAGGCTTCCCATTTTTGCCCAGGCGCCAACTGCCTTTCACTTGCCCGTCAGTCTCCAGCTCGGTCCCAGCGGTGCTCGCGGTAGTCACGTGCGCGCGCAGCCGCCCCTGTCGCGGAGCCAGCGCGACATCCGCCGAGCACGACTCTCTGGCCGCGGGCAAGACAGATGTGTCACTCGACACCGCTCCAGCCTGAGGCTGCTCAGTGTACTCAAATTACGAGTGACATAACGACCCCTTCAGTGTGTAAGATATATCTTGAGAGAGTGACCTGTTTCCAGAAGCACCAGTCTCCAGAGCGAGAGAGAAGAGATTACTCTCCTCGACTTACCAAGTTCCGTGTCAGATATCAACGAAAACGACGACAGCCGGCTATGTTCTCCAACAAGCACTGTACATACCAAGAAATTCATCCAAAAACGTGGAAGGAACGTATTACTGAAAAAGTAATGAGGAAAGCTCACTGAAGTTTGAAAGATTATGCGAGGAATATTACTGAGATCCTAAACAAGGATCGGGACTAATTTAAGCAAAATGCGTCGATGTGTGGCCCAGCTTGATGCGTCATTTATCATTCCCAACAAATATTTTTGTTTAATAACAATTCTGTCATAAGCTAACTAACTGTTACCAAGATTCTTGCCAAATTCATACACATAGTTAAGATTTTTAAATTGATATCACCATGCATACGATAGTTTGCATTAAACGTAAATTACGAATGGTACTCGAAGAACATGTCAACTGTGCATTACAATGGTGGCCCGATTAGAAACAGTTAATTGATTAAATAAACCCGCGGCGCCACTCTGTCCGCGCGACTAGCGTCACAACTGTGGGCTACTCCCACAGCACGACTTGAATGTGAGTTCAACATAAAAGACATCTCCGCTATAACAGTAAGCTGCAGGCTACTCCCAGGTAAGAAAGTAGATACAAGTACACATTATGTTGGTATCCACAGTCCATTAGCCGCCTCACCACTAGAAGGTATACAGTCACGTTAAATTTTCCTTTTACTAACGATACTATAAGATTAAGGCAAATGAACGACACTTTGGTGTCTCAAGACAATGTTATTCTGCCTCCATACAGACGAGATAAGGCCCAGCTTGGCAAACGCTAACGACGTGTAAAAACCGAAGAAAACAGTAATACTTCACTGACTGCCCACGACGCTTTTACACATAAAACAAGTCAAGTACTTAAATAAACTACCGGGCCGCTAAAACACTATTAAAATGAGAATGACAATGAAACCCAAGTTTTTTTTAATGAATCAAGAAGCTCAGTGCTCAGTTTGGCCAAAGGCTTTCTCACGCGCCCTCAAGGACCTTACAATAACAGAAACACTGAATAAATTACTTCTACAAAATCACTAAAGTCACGTCATAATCCGGTGACACCCCCGCCGCGACACGATATCCAAAGTACGGCAATAAACTACTCAAATTGAGATTGGAACGGGAAATCCGCAGAAGTGCATGTGACCTGCCAAAACCTAGGCCTCGTGTGATGACGGGAAAGCCGCCGAAGCAGAAGGGGAACGCCTCCCTATACCCGGGACAGCAGAGCAGCAAAGCTTCAACCGCTGCCGATTCAAGGATGCCAACATACACGTATCAAACAACAAATAGCAGACGAATTTGATAGAAACTAACCTACAAATCAATGCTTAAACGGGCAATTAAACATTGTTTTCAAGGAAACCATTAGAACTTCAGTGTAGGAGCGGACCGCTCATAAACATCGCACATTACCTTCCCAGCAGTAACAAGAAAGAATGTACGAGGTCATTTAAAAGAATAACTACATAATAAATCAAACCAAATCGAAGAAATCGAGGTATATATTTACTGAGGCCTCTTAGGGACTGACAGACATGGTGTGGCCGTGCTGTTCTAGGCGCTTCAGTCTGGAACCTCGTGACCGCTACGGTCGCAGGTTCGAATCCTGCCTCGGGCATGGATGTGTGTGATGTCCCTAGGTTAGTTAGGTTTAAGTAGTTCTAAGTTCTAGGGGACTGATGACCACAGATGTTAAGTCCCATAGTGCTCAGAGCCATTTGAACCATTTTTCAGCTAATACACACTGTAGTTTGGATACGCAGCAGACGGCAGATGACAGGTTAAAATGTACACCCATAGCCCGGAGGGCTCCTCGAAATGAGTAAGAGAGTGTGCAAATAGAAGCATACACACACACACACACACACACACACACACACACACACACACACACACGATCCATACGCGCGTACCTTTAGGCTAAGCGCACACAATTTTAATTATAAGCCAAAACCAATAACTCGCCCCAGGAAGAGCCATAAAGTCTACAACAGACAAAAATTACAATCAGTAGTATCAAACAGTCAATGATAACAAACAATGATTTCGAGTACCAGATTAACATTGCAAAATACGAGCTTGGTGCTTACAGATACCTCCAGACTGACATACTCAGTCCAAAAATGGGTCACTGAAAGGCATAAAGGAAACGGATTCCTGGCCAGCTCACACCGGGGCAGAATTAACAATTTTTAAGCACATTACTTACTAAACAGTCTTGATACATTATTTCAAATAAATGGCAAGGAGGCCAATAGCTTCAGGATTTCAGATAGGCACAGAATAATACTGCCGTCCTGCTCGTAGCTGCCAACATGTTGTACAATACATCTCGGAGTGTTTAGCCCTCCACAATTAAGTGAAGCATTTCGTAACAAGGTTGCATGCGACTAGAACCGCTCCTTGTCCGCTAAACTCGCCGGTAGCAGTGGTCAACACTGCAGGAAAACGAGAGCCCAACGTCAACGGTCTCAGCTCGCTGCAGTTGCCAGGACGCCGGGTACTCAAGCACACCCGTCCAGCACCGTGTCCCACACACCACTCTCTACCACACAGCCCCAAAGGGAACACACAAACAAGCAAATATGATACGACGAGGGCCAGAAGCGACGCATCGCGCGGACAAGTGGCACCAGTAGGATCACGTGCGCGGCCTCACAGAAGCTCATTATATACGCACATCAAAAAAAAGTTTTCATCACCTCGGTTCTGAGAGTTCCGGAACCTGTACAGAAAATTGGAATAGAGATCAACATAATCAACATTTCCGCCCTTTTATTGCTCATGAAAACCACACATTGCATGTTGTACCACCATACAGCAAGACCTTCAGAAGTGGTGGTTCAGATTGCTGTACACACCGGTACCTCTAATACCCAACAGCACGTCCCCTTGCATTGATGCATGCCTGTATTCGTCGTGGCATCCTCTCCACAAGTTCATCAAGGCACTGTTGATCCAGATTGTCCCACTCCTCAACGACGATTCGGTGTAGATCCCTCAGAGTGGTTGGTGGATCATGTCGTATATAAACAGCCCAGTTCAATCTGTCCCAGGCATGTTCGATAGGGTTCATGTCTGGAGAACATGCTGGCCGCTCTGGTCGACCGATGTCGTTATCCTGGAGGAAGTCAATCACGAGATGTGCACGATGGTGGTGCGAATTG
Source organism: Schistocerca piceifrons (assembly GCF_021461385.2). Taxonomy (NCBI): domain Eukaryota; kingdom Metazoa; phylum Arthropoda; class Insecta; order Orthoptera; family Acrididae; genus Schistocerca; species Schistocerca piceifrons. The sequence goes on from NC_060138.1 coordinate 604,105,413, forward strand.
TCGTCCATGAAGACGAATGCCTCGCAAATATGGTGCCGATATGGTTGCACTATCAGTCGGAGGATAGCATTCACATATCGTACAGCCGTTACGGCTCCTTCCATGACCACCAGCGGCGTACGTCGGCCTCACATAATGCCACCACAAAACATCAGGGAACCTCCGACTCGCTGCACTAGCTGGACAGTGTGTCTAAGGCGTTCAGCCTGACCGGGTTGCCTCCAAACACGTTTCCAACGATCGTCTGGTTGAAAGCATATGCGACACTCATCGGTGGAGAGAACGTGGTGCGAATCCTGAAGGGTCCATACGGCATGTTGTTAGGCCCATCTGTACCGCGCTGCATGGTGGCGTGGTTGCAAAGATGGACCTCGCCATGGACGTCGGGAGTGAAGTTGCACATCATGCAGTCTACTGCGCACAGTTTGAGACGTTATACGACGTCCTGTGGCTGCACGAAAAGCATTATTCAACATGGTGGCCTTGTTGTCAGGGTTGCTCCGAGCCTTAATCCGTTGGTAGCAGTCACTCACTGCAGTAGTAGCCCTTGGGCGGCGTGAGCGAGGTATGTCATCGACAGTTCCTGTCTCTCTGTATCTCCTCCAGGTCCGAACAACATCGCTTTGGTTCGCTCTGAGATGACTGCACACTTCCCTTGTTGAGAGCCCTTCCTGGCACAAAGTAACAACGCGGACGCGATCGACCGGTGGTATTGGCCGTCTAGGCATGGCTGAACTACAGACAGCATGAACTGTGTACCTCCTTCCTGGTGGAATGACTGGAACTGATCGGCTGTCGGACCCCCTCCGTCTAATAGGCGCTGCTCGTGCATGGCTGTTAACATCTTTGCGCGGGTTTAGTGACATATCTAAGAGATTCACAGGAACTTTGTCTCTGATACAATATCTACCACAGTCAACATATATCTCCAGGAGTTCTGGGAACCGGGGTGATGTAAAACTTTTTTCATGTGTGTATATTGCCTGGCACTCAAACCACTTGGTAGAATGTCAGTGTAGCTTTATATATGTATACACTATCAAAGGGTATGTGAATGATTAGTTGTAATTCTCTGTGACAGAATGGCCAGCAGAGAGCATTAGTGTCGTTCGCTTTTATTGTTGTTGCCAGGCCTGGTACGGTATATAAGGAGCGTGAACAGCGTCACACCTTGAGTGAAGCACAAAGAGACGCCGTGTTCTCGTATGAGACTGCGTTATCAGCTCCTGATAGGGTCCAAAAGCAGTCTCATTGTGGGGTCTCCATATGACCACCTGGTCGTCATATCTTGGTTCAAATGGCTCTGAGCGCTATGGGACTTAACTGCTGTGGTCATCAGTCCCCTAGAACTTAGAACTACTTAAACCTATCTAATCTAAGGACATCACACACATCCATGCCCGAGGCAGGATTCTAACCTGCGACCGTAGCGGTCGCACGGTTCCAGACTGTAGCGCCTAGAACCGCTCGGCCACTCCGGCCGGCATCGTCATATCTTGGGTGACCACTGTGAAGCACATGGAGATGCCACATACACGCATGATATAGCGATATCAGCTTCTAACAGAGTCTAAATGGAGCCTCATTGTCGGTCTCCACTTGACCAGCTGGTCGTCATATCTAGCGTGATCGCTATGGAGAACACAGAGATGCCACGTTCCCTAGTGAAAAAGCATTATCGGCTCCTGACAAAGTCTGAAAGGGGCCTAATTGTGGGTCGAATATTACAATATCCAGATATGCGTGACAGCTACCCGGTGCTGAACTGCATCATCGTGTAATGGCGGGATACTCGTCGTCAAGGTTCCAGTCAATCACGTCTGACCACCACAAAGTAGGAACGCCACACCATGCACCAAGCACATCGTAACTCCTTCGTATCTGGATCTATCATCTGAGAACAAATAATTGGCTCCTTGCAACATTCTGCGTCATCCCACACCATTGGTCAGAGACTATCAGCAGCCATACTAGGGAATAGCCTTTCGTCAACACCATAACACACACGGCAGTGTCAGGAGTTGTTCCACGACCAGGAAGCATGGACTAATGATTAATAGAGTCACATTGTGTCCAGCGATGAACTGCCGATCAGCACTATATCGGACGGCCACCGTAGACGAGTACTGCGGCGACGCTGGAAGAGATCCCATTTTTAACAATATTCTGGAGACACAGTGTTGTTACTCCTGATGTCATTGTTTGAGGAGCTATCAGGTATGAGTTCAGGTCACAGCTCAACGTCATTGCGGAAACTCTGAAGGCGTAGCAGTACATCACGAACATCCTCACGTGGTATCTCTCATGTCACAGTACAATGGTTCCACACTTCAAAGAGACAATGCTCGTCCACACATGTTACGTGTGTCTATGATTTGTCTGCTAATGTACTCCCGTCGACAGCAACATCCAAAGATGTGTCCCCGACAGAACGAGCATGGGACCGGGTCGGACGTAAGCACGGTCCCATTATCAATACTCGGGGTATTTATAAGGAACCAAGATAGCTGTGAATGAGGTTAACGTTATAGGTGACAGTTTGGTACAACTGAGAACATTTTCTCCAACAGAGAAAAGAAGATATTTCACGCCTCTTGTTTGAAACACGAAATGTTTACTGACGAAATATTATATGATTCAGGCAAATATTTATAGGAGCCATGCAAACTAAAATGTATCAGTGATGTAATTTATATTGCTTTGTTCTGCGTGACAGAATACCCATTTCCGTACCCCAATGGTAACAGATCATACTGCCGTGGTGGTAGATATCACTCTTCTGAAAGACTTTCTGTTACATGAGACTTCTTTGGCCAGCGAGGGGGGTACACGGGAGAAGTACTAGTAGCGTAAGATCCTATTCTCCAAACTATGTAACAGAGTCCTTGATTAAATATCAAGCTTGTCAATAGTACGTCACGAAACAAGGCCCACGACACTACTGATAATGTTTCGTTCGTTGGACGAGCACACAGAACTCCACAGTTTTCTTGGTAGTGCACATATCGGATTCGTCTAAATAAAAGCAATGCCTTCGTCTAAGTACGGGGTCTGTGTGGATAGTGATCTGCTTCATCGAATCAGTGTGTTAAGCTCATCACTTTGATGCTAATAATATTATCACCTCTCTCACTACAAAATTCCTGGCTGTACACAACGGTAACAAGTTGTGGCATAAGCTCCTAAAAATTCCCTAACATCAGCGACGGCAGTCAATCTCACGTTAAATTTAAAACATTCGCCTGGTAATCAAGGGAAACTTTCGGAAAATGTTGGTCGGAACCGGGAGATAGGAACAATTTTAAGTTAGTTAATTACATGTTTGATATATCATTTAAAAGATTTTTATCAAAATTATTTGGAACAAGTTACGGACGCATTCATTTTCATTTCATATGGCTCTGACTGATGGGTTGCAAATCCAGCTACTTTGAGACAATCTGATGATACCTCAAGAGGGTGAACCGCGTTATTGATATTAAACACATTTTCCAACCAAGACTGTTTTTATTCTGAAATAATTCGAAACTGATTGCTGTAGCACCTTGACCCAATGGAATGGAACAAGTTAGTTTACAAGATGTATATACATGAATGGTTTCAATGGGCGACTATGTGTACACAAGCTTCTAAATGGCACACTGACCTGATTTAACATTAAAGAAGTCATCCAGCTACACTTGAGGTAAGCTTTCTTTCTACTGGCTGCCAATTTTTAAACAAAAATTCGTCTATCGAATAGATGGTGTTTTCCACAAGACATTATAGGTTAGATTTAAAATTTACTTTAGTATCTGTTAAACATTTTATGTTGTTGGACAAATCAATAAAAGCTTTTTTTGGCGCTTACTGAAATCTTATTTCAGCCATGGCCAGATTAAATAATGAGCAGTAAAAGTGCATTTCTCTTCTAGTATTATAGCCACAGACATTACTATTCTTTCCTAATTGTGATGTATTATTTATGATAAATTTCACTATCGACATTATGTTTTGCGAAGGTGCAGTTAACATGGCTAACATCTTGAAGAGGTACCCACAAGATGACTGCGGCTGAATACCACATATATTCTTGCTGTTTGCTTTTGTACAGTCGGGACTTTCTTTCTAAATGCTGAGTTACCTCAAAAAGTTACTCCGTAGCAATTCTACAAAGAGTGAAATTAGCTAACTTAATTGTTTGAGCAGCACAATAATATGTTTTGTTTGGTTCTGGACGTGACCCCAAAGCGGTGGAGAGATCAGCGCCGCTTCCTCTTCGGGACATGGACTACAGAGGTAGTGGTGGCTGAAACCGTTTGGTGAGCCGTTAGTGAAACATCCCTGTTTACAGTAATCCTTTATTCAGTGTAATACCTAGACAGGACTACAGCAAGTAGTTTAACGTCTAAGTACAGCAAAGCCACGGAAGCTCCGTCATGAAGAACGCAGTGACGTTAAACTCTTTTGATGAAAAACCTATAAAAAGGCCTGATCGTCATTCTTGCCGCCTTTTTTCCTTGATTGTTTCATTAAAGGGCGGGGAATCCGTGTCAGTCAGCGAGACAATAATTAGATTGGACTTTATCGTGTTAAGATTCACGATAAACTGTTAGAATATTACGGAGATTAAGAGTGATGTAGTGTACGATCTCTGACTGTTGGTAGCAACGAGGGAATCTTAGGACTTTAGTGCTAGATTGGAACTTTACGGACATATAGACGACAAAAACTCAAATTATCTGCTGGTACGAGTGAATTCAGAGGTACCGGTATGCAGATATTAACGTGTGGTCTTTTGATAGTGTAGTGTGCCGTTAGTTGCGAATCTGGACGTAGAGCGTGTGCATATCAGCATTTGCGGACTATTTAGATTTCTCCTGACTAGGAACCTTTTAAATAGACCACCATCCATCACCATCTTAATCCTTGAATATAGAGTGAAAGTGAAATACAAGACTGTTGTACTTATGTCATTTACCTAGTACTAATCAGTGAAGGTTTTACGGAACCAAAGCTATTCAGCAGTAAGTCAGCACCATCTAGAGGAAAACGTAACTCAAGTGAACGTTTACGTGTTTTGCGGACTGCTTAATATGAACTTTTGTTACTCTTTGACGCCCCCACTCCCTCCGAAAGGTGGCACAGGCTGTCTTAATCATAAAAGGGGAGAGTTTTAGCCGGGCAAATTACTAAATAAAAGCGATATTTACAAGACTCGCAGTAATAGCAAAACACAAGGCCCGCACCTCATCGGAGAGTCGTCGCTGTCACGTCGGGAAGTTCAAATGTTCAAATGTGTGTGAAATCTTATGGGACTTAACTGCTAAGGTCATCAGTCCCTAAGCTTACACACTACTTAACCTAAATTATCCTAAGGACAAACACACACACCCATGCCCGAGGGAGGACTCGAACCTCTGCCGGGCATCGGGAAGTAAAGCCGGAAAACCTACCGACGATACGTATCTACGGGCAGACGTCGACATGGAGTACCTAAAAAGGGAACCACAAGGGAGTTGGAATTTTGGAACACGTATTATGTTCGAGTATAATGACTTTTCTGGAGACTAGAAATCTACTCTGTAGGAATCAGCATGGGTTTCGAAAAAGACGATCGTGTGAAACCCAGCTCGCGCTATTCGTCCACGAGACTCAGAGGGCCATAGACACGGGTTCCCAGGTAGATGCCGTGTTTCTTGACTTCCGCAAGGCGTTCGATACAGTTCCCCACAGTCGTTTAATGAACAAAGTAAGAGCATATGGACTATCAGACCAATTGTGTGATTGGATTGAAGAGTTCCTAGATAACAGAACGCAGCATGTCATTCCCAATGGAGAGAAGTCCTCCGAAGTAAGAGTGATTTCAGGTGTGCCGCAGGGGAGTGTCGTAGGATCGTTGCTATTAACAATATACATAAATGACCTTGTGGATGACATCGGAAGTTCACTGAGGCTTTTCGCGGATGATGCTGTGGTATATCGAGAGGTTGTAACAATGGAAAATTGTACTGAAATGCAGGAGGAACTGCAGCGAATTGACGCATGATGCAGGGAATGGCAATTCTATCTCAATGTAGACAAGTGTAATGTGCTGCGAATACATAGAAAGATAGATCCCTTATTTACCTACAAAATAGCAGGTCAGCAACTGGAAGCAGTTAATTCCATAAATTATCTGGGAGTAGGCATTAGGAGTGATTTAAAATGGAATGATCATATAAAGTTGATTGTCGGTAAGGCAGATGCCAGACTGTGATTCATTGGAAGAATCCTAAGGAAATGCAATCCGAAAACAAGGAAAGTAGGTTACAGTACGCTTGTTCGCCCACTGCTTGAATACTGCTCAGCAGTGTGGGATCCGCACCAGATGGGGTTGATGGAGAAGATAGAGAAGATCCAACGGAGAGCAGCGCGCTTCGTTACAGGATCATTTAGTAATCGCGAAAGCGTTACGGAGATGATAGATAAACTCCAGCGGAAGACTCTGCAGGAGAGACGCTCAGTAGCTCGGTACGGGCTTTTGTTGAAGTTTCGGGAACATACCTTCACCGAGGAGTCAAGCAGTATATTGCTCCCTCCTACGTATATCTCGCGAAGAGACCATGAGGATAAAATCAGAGAGATTAGAGCCCACACAGTGGCATACCGACAATCCTTCTTTCCACGAACAATGCGAGACTGGAATAGAAGGGAGAACCGACAGAGGTACTCAAGGTACCCCCCGCCACACACCGTCAGGTGGCTTGCGGAGTATGAATGTAGATGTAGATGTATATGTATCACGGCGCACGGCGTGCCGTAGCCGGCAACTGCCTGCTCTGGAGCCAACACACCACGCGCAGGCGGCGACGGACAGTGGCGCCAGCAGATGTCTCTGGAGTGCAGCAGCGCACCTAAGTTGTGATCGCCGATATAACATTCAGCACGACCGAAGTCGAATTCTTATGCTCACACTGGACGGTGGTTAGTGACGATGGAAGCTTTTCAGAACCGATGTACAGCAAGCGAGAGACCGGCACTACTCTCAGCCCACGCTCGAACATGCGACACATTAGAGATGTTGCTGCCAAAGACACAGAAGTGCAAATGCTTCAAGTCGTCAAGCAGCTGCCGGCTGCTATTGGAAACGAAATCATTGGCAGGTGAATGGATACTTCGTCTGGTGCTGCAGTGGTCTCCACTTCGAACCCAGCAGCTGTTGGAGATGGTGGTGTTCTGCACCACGTACACACCTCGATAGGGTCTTGGAAATAGGTCATCGGCGGGAATCTGATTTGGGGGATATTTCTGAGAGTCTTCTGACCAGTACATCTCCCACAGCAGCATATCCACTCCAGAGGAGACAACATGCTGCAGCACCCGAACATTGCCAAGAGGTGGCAATGACTTCATTCGTTCAGCTTTTCTTATTTAGCGAACTTCGAAGGAATCTGGCTGTAGTACTGCCCAACTTCAGCCTTCAGAGGCGCTGTCTAGCTTGTTCCACTTCGTCAGCTTCCTGAAAAAGCGTTTTCTCACTATCCCTCTCTCTCTCTCTCAATATACTTTCTGTGCTGGACTTTACGCTAATGCTCGCTTCGCTCTGTTTGAAGTCGTTTTTTATTAAGTTGTTTATTCTGAGCGTCGCAAGACCAATTCATCGCACCCAGCGGAGTCGTGGTGCAACAGTTTCTTCCAGGATAAGGTCTGATCGATATATACACCCAAAATCCTGGAGTGTCCTACCCTTTTTACTGTCTCCTGTTCGTGTTGTTCATAACCGAATGTAGTGTTCTTCTCTCGAAATTTGGATTAAGTCCATTCCCAAGAACCACCTAATAATTCTGTGAAAAATGTCATTAACGTTTTCTTTTGTTGCTTTCCATGTAATGAGACTAGTATGTCTGCAAAAAATACTGATTGTCCTTAACCTTTGGTAGTCGATTCAACGAACACATTTACCTTCAATGAGCTCCCCTCTTGATGCGGACAGTACGGGCACGCCGTCCTCACAGAAGTGCCTGGGGAGTCTAGTTGGCTCTGTGATTCCGCCGGCGGAAGTGACCTACGCCGCTCTTCGATCAGGTAAACCATATTTCGTCCCGAAGTTCAGCGTCGTATCGACGAAGGTATAAGCGTGCACGTAAATATTGGCTCGTCGGAACGACTAACTTGTAGTATTCACGAACAAAATGGACTCGTCGATTCGACGACGTTTAGTAATGAGCGGCCAAAGTGCGGTAGGTGTCTGATTGAATGTTTGTTCAAAAGAACGGTTTGCTTTCAAGTTGGTTGTGGTGAAACGTCCCCTTAGAAATATTATAAATTGGCTTAAACTAACACACAATATTTTTAGCGCAACGCAATCTGACTTTCAAAAATCCCTACAAAAGAATGGCCCTGACTAACAATAACCTATACCTTTTATGAATCACTTACCTCACAAAAATCTTCCTTGCTCAAACTACTGCAATACAGCGTGCGCCAACACTGCCAGCTGAATAAAAGATTCTAACTACTGAAGGCACTAACTACTGATAGGCATAGTTAGCAAATGAAAGATTTTGATAGAGAACAAACAATGTATATACTTTAATAGTGTTCAAAAGTCATATATATATATAAGTAGTTCATGATATCCAGTATTACAAATTTACTCTTTCTGGCGGACACACGTCCAGATCGTCCGCTTTTAAAATTCTGCCATCTCTCTCCCCACATCCACCACTGCTGGCGGCTCACCTCCAACTGCGCATCGCTACGCGCTCTTCACATCCAACTGCCCAACACTACAATAGAGAATATTTCAACAATGCCAACCAGCCACAGACTGCACACAGCACAGTCATTGATTTTCATACAGAGCGCTACGTGGCGTTACCAACATAAAAACCTAAACAGTCTACTTACAGTGGTACCTACTCCATAACATTCATTTTCTTTTTAGATCCTGGCGAATTACTCAAGACAGAGACATAAGGATGCAATAGAACCAGATCTTGACATACCATCATCTGATTATTCTCACGAAGACTACAATGTGGAAGAAGGAGACATTGTTTCCGATGACACTATCCACTCTGCATCAGATTCAGTTAAAGAAATAATCAATACAACCGTGACTCAAATTGAGAATGATGATTTTGTTAGGAAAAACAAGAAGAAGGCAAAACAGTCAACTATTCGTCCGAAAAATACAGGCCTGAAAAATGTGCCGAATACAAGTAACGAGAACGATTGAAGGAAGAAGGGTTCCTCAGCAGCTTCCCAGTCGTTAGCCACAATTTAGTGCTCTGGAAACAACTTCCAGTACATCTTGTTGGCATCTAAATGCGAGCGAATGTCTAAGACAGGAATGGTCTTGAATGCCTGTCTCGGCTGAATTTCATGTTCTCCCTCGCAGACCCTTTTTCGTAAGAATGGTTCATTGAAAGAAAAGATATTTTAGGGCAGATAAAGCAGAAACAGCAAACATCTTGAGGTTACAAACATCTTTGAAGGGTGCTCGAAACAAAAGCAAGACGAACTCCACCCCTCCCCCAGCAGTTTCCAAAACAGGTCAAAGAGCCACACCCCAATCCAGCCCTCTCAGTCTAGAAAAACCCGCATTTCCAAAGACTGCAGCTATAAGCTGAGAAGAATGACGAAAATCAACTGTGCAATGTGTGATGCAGCTGTGTTTGGGTATCATCACAAGACTGTTTGCAACACGTGCCATCAGCAACGCTCATGAAGCCTGAAGAAATTTGCATTGTCCAAGAAGGTTTCTCCTTTGAGATCGATTTTGTACAGTTCCTCAACATAACATTTGTAGTCAAGAGGCCAACTCCGACATGTTGCCATATCCTGTAGTCAGGGGCAGCTTTGATTTATTTTTTATATCTTTTTTGGATGTTGCATTCGTTTTTATTTCGTATATACTAATTATTTCGTTGGGTATACGTACTTTCTGTGTTTACACATTTTGTCAAGTTACTTTTGATTCATTAGATAAACTGATCAAATATTTTTCTCCTTCTATTCCTTGTGAAACTGTTATTTGTATTCGAAACCCTTGGCACGTGATCATTCGATTATCGTGCAAGAGCTGATGCAGTTTTTTTTTTTAGATACCTATTCCACAGCGTTTCCGCTGGGTGAATATGTATCAACGGCCCTTTTGTTTGTGAAGCTGTGCAGTGCGAGTTTTGTGTTTTATTGCAATGAAAACACCGTGTAAATCTGGGAATGTATTTTTCTTCAAGTTACCTTCAATAAAGAGTTTATAATTATATTCAGCAGTGGCGCCACTGAATCAGTAGACTGTTCTGTTTGGTGAAACTGGCTCAGGTGTAGTATCGACTGTCCCTTTTGCTACCTCATTGCCAATATCTATGAGGGAGAATTGGTATCTGTGGGTTGTGTCCTTAGAAGGTCTTTGTTTGCCGATATATACACGGGGTTCGCTAGTCCGGGAGGGAGGCACCAAGTTTGGGGATTGGTGGTAGCGTCGCGACCAGATGTGGTCACGAGGTCCGAGCGTCCGAAGCCACATGTTCCACATCCACGAGGATCTCCTCAGAACGGATCTATGGAACGAAAAACTAATCTGATCTGATCTAATCCACGGGCTGCGCAAGGAGGGTCTGCACAGAGCGAAGATACCGGAGTAATTCACCAGGGGCAGCATCGTCTATAAGTAGCAGGCCGACATCCCGTCGGTTGGTTGGCAACATTCGTGTCGGACGACTGCTCGTGGCCTGGCTGTCCCCTTCTACCTGGCTTTCATTGGCACCACTCAGTAACCACTGCGACGCACTGTGGATCCATGTAACTGCTTGCTGATAAAGGAGAGTAACATACTGTAATCCGCGTGGTGATTTGTGTCATTGTCTACCTGCCCTCCTTATTATTTTCTGGTTTGTACCCGGCCCTCAGAGTTTTGCTCAGTCGGCTCTTTGGTCGTAAATATAGGCCATAGTAGTCTACTAAGACACTATTTGTCGCTTGAAAATTCGTCCCCTTATTATATTGCCTTTCCTTTCTGGTTAGTATCCGATCATGAATGTTCTAATTAATCAGCCCCTGGTCGTAAATACAACCGGAACAATTGTATTAAAGTACAGGTTGCCGTTAAAGAAAGAGGGACCTTGTGGCTAGATTTAGATGTTAACCGGTTCTATTCTTTGATTGTAATTGCATTTCTCAGTCATTAGTTATAATCTGAACAACCTGTTATACTAAGCTGTTCGTTGCTGTGTTTGAAAGATCGGGTCATTATTGGTGTATTTTAGCTGGATTTTGTGGCTCCGCCAGGTGAGCTCTCTTGTAATAAGTGTTCACAATTAATGTTTTAAGTCGTTCCTTAAGAGCTGTCTTAGCAACTGACAATCAGTTTAACTGTGAAAATATTAACAGCCAACTGACACCAAGGCTTTAGTCAAAATAAGATTGCCAAAAGGGATGGGTTGGGATCAAAAATGGCTCTGAGCACTATGGGACTTAACATCTGTGGTCATCAGTTCCCTAGAACTTAGAACTACTTAAGCCTAACTAACCTAAGGACATCACACACATCCATGCCCGAGGCAGGATTCGAACCTGCGACCGTAGCGGTCACGCGGTTCCAGACTGAAGCACCTAGAACCGCACGGCCACACCGGCCGGCGGGTTGGGATCCAGTGACAGTTTGGTTGTAGATTGAAATTAAGAAGTTGGTTGCTTTGAAGTAAGCCTTATCATGGTCATATTGTTTCCTAACCTGTGTAACCTCGTGGTCTGGCTGCATCCTTCTACCTGGCTTTCAACGGCACCACTCAGTAACCGCTGCGACGCACCGTGGATCAATGGAACTGCTTGTTGATAAAGGAGAGTACCATACTCTAATCCTCGTGGTGATTTGTGTCATTGTCTACCTGCCCTCTTTATTATTTTCTGGTTTGTACCTGGCCCTCAGAGTTTTGCTCAGTCGCAGGAGTGCATCTTAAACCCGAACCTTTCGACATACAGATTTCAAGGTAAAAGTTAGGTCATCTGTTTTCAGCAGTTGAATCACTCTTGTCATCCATGGTGCTTATATAGTTTTCATGTATTACAGAAGAACATTTATTAAGAGAGACTGTGTCCAGCGCAGTATTAAACACCGCTGTTTCACCCGATAACGGGTGGGCTGCAGGTCCGGCCGTCTTGTAATCATTGTCATATTGTGTGCATTTCTTTTGCAACAGTTTATTCATCTTAAGGTTTAAGGTCAACGATTTTCTTTCATTTCGTAAGAAAAAAAAGTTGTATATTGTTAGATAAACAGCTTGTGTAAAAAGAAAGTTCCACGCTTTTCTTAATTCCAGTAAGTACCACGTCTCATATACTGTCGAATGGAGAATTTGAAATTGGTATAGTATTCCAGGGATGATTAATAATAATTTATTTCTGGGGTAGTGTTAACTATTATACCATACAGAGATTAAATGTTTCGTCTCCGTGTGCCCGAACGAGCTTGTGTGTGTGTGTGTGTGTGTGTGTGTGTGTGTGTGGGTGTTTAGCACTTCTACGCACACGATGAAATGCTGTTGAGAAGTGCTTTTGTACTGTGGCTGCTGGCAACTTAAAACAAGTTTTCGAAGGCCGAAGTTTGCCGTTTTTTTCCGTCTGCTCCTGTATCCGGCAAGTCGGAAGCCAGCAGGACGAGACAAATGCGGCAATAAGTTGTGTGGCATTTGTCGCGCGCCAGACCCACTGTCGGGAGGTGTGGGGGCGTGGGGGCGTGCTCGCGAGACAGATCGCGGGGCGCGATAGCGCAACTCGCGCCGGCAGCTGTGGCCGACAATCGCCGAGTAATCGCTGCCGCCGGCCTTTTATAGCTGTCGGGAAACCCCTCCCCAGCCCACTCGAGCTCGCGTGGTCAGTGCTCGAACGGGACGAGTTCCGCTCGAGAGGGCCGTTACCACAGTCATAAACCAGTTAGCGCCTCCTCCGCGTCGCCGCCACCGCCTTCCAACTTCCGTACTTAACCCGGCAGCGCCGATGAAATTTAAGTGGCGCCAGTCTTGGGAGGAGATACTGCTCGGCGCAGATGCCGCGTGCAGCAGCGACGCAAGATGTGCGAACAGGGAAAGGCTCTGGGTACTATTGGCGAAAGCCACCTTGTGTGAGCGAGGTACCAGGTAGGGAAATTGTTGGCCCCTACTGCAGAATGACAGCCCCGGTTTGTCTAGTATGAAATAAGTAATAGATTTCATAATAATGCTGCTGCAAAAGAAATACTCCAAATTTACACTTCTGACCTTTAAAGGCAACGAACGTCAAATAGGCATTAAGTATACTACATGATTGGAGTGTTTGGATGTGGAAAAAAGTAATATTCAGCGTCGTCACACAACGTAGACAGGAGTAAAACTATCGACATTCTATAGAAAAAGAATGGTTACTTAGCAGATGTCTCACTCAGAAATTGCATTTGATCGTTGTTTTGTGGGAAGATAGTGTTGTGCTCAGTGTAATCGGGATTTGACAGTACAAGGATCGTGGTGAATTGAGACTCCGGTTTGCCGTTCCACGACATAGCTGCTAGGCGGTTGGTCAGAATTCCACAACTGTCTTGTCGATACGGAATCAAAGGCTTCAGGAGGGGCATGCTCAACGCCATCCACGATCTCAAAGGGCCCATGCGATTAGCGCCCTAGAAGACAAAGACATTGTTCACTCATTCATGTAGGATCGTAGTCACATCACGACCATTTAATTAGGATATGAGCTCCTTTGCAAAAAGAGCGCTACATACGCGAACAGTGCGTATGAATGACCATTAACAGGGGCGACCATTCTTATGGCTTCCCTGGACGCGGCAGCAGTGTATTATATGCTGACAGTAGTGCGCCAATGACGACTCTGGACGTTGGAGTGGTACAGTGCCATCGTTTTGAGACGAATCCCGATTCTGTGTACAACATCAGGCTGAACATATCCATAATGTACGTTGTCGGACATGCATTTCGTCAATAAACCACTCCAGTACGACAGTTCAGTTAGAGAAAGTGACCATATAAAGAATTTATGCACTTTCTTCTTTACACATTTGTTCGGTTCCATGAACGATAATTCTGAAGGTAATCCACTGCATTTTGCAACACACAGCCAGAAGTGAAAGAGATCTGCAGCCAAATTTGTAGGGCGGATGAGTACCAAGCTGTGTGGTTAGAGGCCTATGAATATGGCCCATGTTTATTTTAATTCCGTCAGAAAGTTTGTGTTTTATAGATGAATCTAGGATCCTATTTCACCTCGTTTCATTACTAAGTGTAAATTCCTCTAATGTGTGCATGAGATATTCGATGATGATACCACACAACAAGGGTTCGAATAATTTTGAGGAAAAACACAAAGAAGGTGGACGCCCATACTTCGTCATTTGTCATTTCATGGAATACACTTTACTGATTAACAACAATTATTTTGATTACAAATTTATAAAAAACGAATAACAACACTCACAATAATTTAAAGAACATGAACAGGACCAGTTCATTGATAAAAAATTTAACAAGTTATACGAATAAAGAACAGGGCTTAAGAACAGGAATATATGTAAGTCCCCAAATATAAGGAAGAAGGCACACGAACTAGGTGTGACTGCAAGATGGTTTAATAAACTAAGCTTTACAGTAAAATGAATTTATTGCCACTAGAAGCACTAACAATTCCCAAGCACAAATAAAACTTCAAGCACATAGACAATGCCCAACCCAAATGCAGAAATTATAATAAGCCACACCCCTGATTATGGCTGTTGGAAAGCCCTTAACAATTTATAAACCTTAATAAAATCTTTTAAGCAATAAAATATACTACTCCCCAAAATACAAGAAAATTTGAGAAGGCATACAGTTTAAACATGACATCCAGCTGGTACACACCAGCAGAAACATTAATAATGATCCTTAAACAAATACACAATACCGCATATTCAAGAAAATATGTGGAATAATACAATTTAAATGTGACTTTCAAGTGGTAAACACCAGCAGAAACAATAATAATGACACTTAAATAAATACACAGTCCCCTGAAATACAAGAAAACCTGGAATGACATACAATTTGAATGTGACTCCCAACAAGTGCACACTAACAGAAACATATATAATGACCCCAAATAAATATACAATTTCTCAAAACTCAAGAAAAGTGGCAAATTAAAGCAACTAATTAACACAGCAAACTGACAGCAACAACACAAGTTTGACAATGAATAGAATTATTTAATGATAGCAAATAAAATACTCAACAGTTCATACTCATAAGTAAAAACCTTTAAAACTTAATACTCTCCACAACTACCAAGTATGGCCTGCAAGATTTAAACAAGTTGTTAAAGGTCAAATATAACTATAAGGAACTTTGGACTTGAAGAACTCACCTTACAGTTTGTGTGCTTGCATAACTCCCAATATTTAAATATATCAAAGGTTCTGGAACTAACTGAGTGACACTACCTTTGCACACAGAAACGATGAAAGTTACTTAACTTGAGTTACCGTGAGAGTAGGTAAAAAGTATGTGTCCTAGGTCACTTAGCTGAGTTCTGGCCCACACCAGGACTGACCCAAGTTACCCAGGACAGATACTTTTTATCTACTACACTCATAAACCTATGTCAAAATTCACATATTTTCATTTCAAAAACACCAGTTTTACTATGAATTAATTAGAAAGTTAACAAAAATGAATATTTTTTCTTATCACATTCACCTATTATAAAATTAGAATTTCTTTCATATAAAAGATGAGCATGTGAAAATAAATTCAATATATTCTGAAACAAGGTGAATATAAGAAAAAATTAATAAAGAATGCTTTTATAAGTTCCATTCTTGACCTAAAATTTTTCTAATTC
This sequence comes from Schistocerca piceifrons, assembly GCF_021461385.2. NCBI lineage: Eukaryota > Metazoa > Arthropoda > Insecta > Orthoptera > Acrididae > Schistocerca > Schistocerca piceifrons. The sequence continues at coordinate 604,121,244 of NC_060138.1, forward strand.
TTTCTTCCTGAACAGACATGGGCTCTTTATGAATAGTTACTCATAAATGTTTTTTTTGAGAGAAGACTTATTTACAGTAGTGACAAATTCATAAGTAGCTTTAACTTTCTCATAATATTTTTACGTTCTTTACAAATCCATCTCTTCGATGTCTATCATAATAAAATTCATTAATATTCTTTTTTTCTACACACTGCTTTAGCTGTTTGGTACTGTCCATTTAAAAGACATAAACTTTAATAGGAAGGAACAAAATTTTCAAAACTTTTCACAAAGTGAATTCAAGATCACAAAATTCATTATTTCTACTTTTAAGTTTCTTCATTCCTTCATATTTCAGTTTAATCTGTTCTTTGCCAATTAATTGAAAATGACAGTCACTGATTAAATTGTAATATCTAGCTAGTAAAATAGTCTTAAACTCATTCCATACAAATTCTTTCTCCATATCAAGTATTTAAATACTCAGATGCATTAATATTGTATAAAATATATGTCTCTAACTCATTTAGTTTTTGAATCTTGTTCGAGACACTTGCATTGTTGATCTTCTTGATTACAGTCTCCATTTATACAGAAAAAAGTTTTATTAGATTTTTTATAATTACTGATGTCCATATGGTAATGTATCTATTTTATTTTCCAAAACATATATTTTGTCATCATGAAGACTCAGTGCTTTCTTGTTTATTTCAGCTGTTTGGACTTCATCTTTTTCACTTCAAAACATAAAAGTTATTTTGTACTCTTCCCTATTGTAAACAAACACTCTTTATAATCATCTACACTTATTCTATTTTTAGAAATGCATTACTTAACTCCTATAGATTTTTTTCTCTATACTATTGCCAGCCTTATAAGCATACATTTTTGCTCTCAAATTACAAATTCTTCCACTATTTTTCCTATGTATTCATCTTTAATTTTTCTAAAACTTCCTTGTTTGCTTGTTGTAAATATTATCTTGAAGATAATCACTAGTACCAAATTTATCAATCATTGTTTTCATGTCTTCATAAAAATCTTCAGATTTTACATTTACATTTTACATTTTCTCCATGTTTCAGTGTCATTATTCTCTAGTGAAAGGCATACATCAGTTCTTTAGATAAATTAGGTTATAGGCCTACCCATACCAATGTAGATAGTTGATTAAACACAACTTCTGAGTTTATTAATATGAATAGCTACAAGACTTTCATTAAACATAAATCTTCCTTCAAAGTTTGGTTTAGCTATAACTTATTCACATATATCGCCATCTCATACTAACTTTTTATCTACTCTGTTTCTTGTGTATTCCATTGTTTTTCCAAACATTGAATTATTCAACAATTCTTGGTAATCTGTGTCAAAATTATTTTTGGCTTCAATCTCATATTCATAATTAAATCTTTATATTTCTCCAATCAATGTGATTGTTTAAATTTTAAAACTATGTATTTTTGTCATTTTAATTCCTAGAGACAGATACTGTTTAAGATTTCTATAGTGAACTACATTATCATATTTGCCATTCAGAGTAGTTACAAACTGTTTACTTTAGTTCCTGGTATACATTTATTTTTAGGAGCTAATGGTAAATCTTCTGTAAATAATGTAGTTCTTTTATATACTCTAAATCTACTTCAAAGATTTATCGCATTTTAGAAGTATCTGATATTTCACTCCTTTTTGCACAGTCAAAATCATTTGGTTCATCCCATTCATATCCTCCATATAGTAAAAATTGACTCATAGCGTAATCAAATAGATTATTTGCGTCTCAATATGTCAGATACTTGATATCTTTTTACAATCAAAATCCATCATATGTTTACTGTTTGCTTTAACATATCTTTAACAACAGTGAGATATTCTTCCTCTTATTCCCTTTTCAACCATTACAGTCATATCATAATCATGCAATAAATCAAATGGTTGTTTAGTGATTTTCAGCATTACATCCCAAGGTAAACCAGTTGCACTGAAATGCCAAGATGGATATAGATAATATGCTTTTATACAAGTTTTTCTGAACTTTTCAAACGCATCACCCAATAATAAAACATCAGTTTTAAGATACAGGTCATGATGCTCACCAAGATTTTTAATATTAAAATTTTCCCAATCTAATTGTGCATGTTTATAATTTTCATCACTTATTTCAGAGTCTTTCAGTTTGTTGTAAAATTCTTCCTTTGCTGGTAATTGTGTCTCTCCAAATTCTTTCCAAGAATCCATGTAGACATATGGATATACTCCTCTCCAGTCACTAGAGTGAATATCGCTTCTGAGAAAAACATTTTTAATCTTTTATTTGATCCATTTTCAAACTTTTTTAAGGTTTGTTAAGTGATGAAGCCATAAAATTAAATGTGTCAGTAAACCTAATTTTATTTTTATTTACCCAATTATCAAATCCTAACCAGTTAGCATTTACCTTATTTGCTTTTTCTTTCAATACTTTTCAACGTGATATACATAAGGATATTTTGTTTTCTGTAACTCGTAAGCATGAAAATTTCCTTTTACTTCTTCACCATTCAATCACTTAGTCTATATGTTATTGTACCAGAATGAATAACAGATTAAACTTCAAAAATTTGTGTTGACCAATTGGCTATATATCCTTTCTCATAAAATCCATTTAATTTACTTATTCTAACCTTACCACCTTTTTTAAATGTTATCTTTCTTTTTAGATACACCAGTATATGGTTTATAATGCTTTTTAATAGTTCCTATTACTTCCATTCTTATAACTGAATGTTTTGTGTTATGTTATTCATCAGCTAATTTCGAAACTGGATCAGTCTTTTATAACTTCCTTGTAAGTCAAATTATTTCAATTGTTTTCTTTAAGTGTTCTGTTAAATATTTCAACAATGGGTGCTTTTAATTCTATAAAAGTTGAATAATGATTAATACTATATTTCTTCATCAGTTCTTGAAATCCTTTATTATGGAATTGTGCACCACTATCTATTTGTAAATTTTTGGATTTCTATCTCTAAATATTTTTTCAAAAACAGCAACTACATTCTTACTAGTTTTTATCTATAACTTTAATAGCCCAAGCAAATTTTGAAAATAACGTGTACAATAGTAAATAAATATTTATATCTATTATTTATTTTTGTCATTCCTTTCAGATCATGTTAGTCCATTTCTACTAGATCTGCTTGCCATAAATCATCAATACCAAGTGTGATTACATGTCTTCTTTTAAAATACTTTCTCATTGGTGATGTAAGTCATTAATAATTTCTTCATGAATATTTAGACATTCACCTAGAAAATCTTTTAATGAGTTTAGTCTTCCATTTCACATACTGCACAAAAACCTATGATTCTTAACCTTCCATGGTTAGTCATTACTCGATGAAGATTAGATGTTTCAGTAAATGTTTTACACTTCAAATAGTAAATGTGATTGTCCTGAAGGACTGCAGTGAACGATGATTCTCCATTTATATAGATCACAAATTTAATAAGATTTAAATTATTTCACCAAATATAACTAATGTTGGATCTACTGGATGAGATTCTAGTTTATTCTTTAATCTCATTGTTATAACATTTTATTTATGTAATATTTTCATTTAATTGTTAGCATTAGTTATTTTCTACTTATTATCAAACACATTTAAAACAAAAATTGAAATCATTAAATGATAAGCCTTTTCCTACATATTTATCTGTAACAACAACCTTGCTAAGGATAAATATGCACTCAAAATGATATATTTTTTGTTCACTCACAGTTATAAAAGTAAATTCAATTGTTTGGTTATTGGATACTTTATCTTTAAGAATACTTGACTCATTTAAGTATGGAGTTAAATCTGTTTTTGAGAAATAATCTGAAAAAGCATTTTCAGTTTCCTTTTACTGAAGTAATTAGTTAGATCAGTCTTATTAAAATAACAAATCTTTCCATTAAAGTCGTCTTTATTAACAAGACCTTTTAATTCCTTTTTGTTGTCAGCATTACTGAATCATGTTACAATACTTCTATATTCATTTTTTGAAACAAGACTTTTTAATTGTTTTTCTAAGTATTGTTTATTAACTACATCTTTTTTGTTGATTGGATCACTCACATTAACTATTTTTCTACCAAGAAGACTGAAATTTCTTTCAGTTCACTATCAACTTGCTTGATGTACCTTTTATTTTTCGATTTCCTGATGATTGAAAATATTAGATTTCTGTAATTCTCTCTTAATGGCTCTAATAATAGTTTTACTTTTTCATCTGTTGATGGCTGAGTATTTCTAATCTTCAATTCAAATAAGAAGTAATTCTAGTAATGGTTTATTTTCTTTAAATGGTTCAAATGGCTCTGAGCACTATTGGACTCAACTTCTGAGGTCATCAGTCCCCTAGAACTTAGAACTACTTAAACCTAACTAACCTAAGGACATCACACACATCCACACCTGAGGCAGGATTCGAACCTGCGACCGTAGCGGTCTCCAGTTCCAGACTGTATCGCCTAGAACCGCACGACAACTCCAGAGGGCTATTTTCTTAAATTCTGAATCTAATTCTTCCATAGTTTTTCTGTATAATGTTGATTGAATATCTTCGTTTTTTGTTTGAAAATCTTCCAGTTTTGAAGTTAATTCTCTCTTTATTTTTATTTTTTTTTGTTGTAGTGAATCAGTGTCTTCAGATGGAGTATAAAATATAAAATGTAAGTTATATACAAAAATTCGTATTTATTAGATTGAAAATGTCATTAAACTTATAATTATCTGACCACAGTATTAAAACAAACAGACATAAACGACCACAAATCACTACATCAAAAATTTGTATTCTCTTAGTATTGTAGTATAAATTATTTTTTCTGCTATAGTTAACTATCAGCTTCTTTCAGAATATTCCCTCCAATCGAAAACAAATTTCGGGTTCTTTGATTTACAATAATAAATCCAATAGGTAACAGGATGGTCAGATTCATCTAAGTTTACTATTCCACATTCTAAATTCGTTGGTTCTTTAGGTAATTCATCAGTCATAGCAACACCTCTAAAATATTTAATTTTTAACCTTGTTCTTCTGTGTCAAAATTGGATAAAGGATTATCATATGTTTTGATTAGTTTTTCGAATTTTTTTGTACATCCACTTCCTTTCTTTGCCGTTGCTAAATTATGTCTTTTTTCTTCTCCTGAGACTTCATCACCTTTTTTCTTGTCTATTACTGCATTAGCAATTGCTACAGAAGTGAACCAATAGTTGCTATATGGCAATGCAGCTAATAGTAATCATAGAAACCACCTTCGTGTTTTATAAATCCAGAACTTCCATTCTTTGTTGTTGTTGTATATTCGACAATATTTTTCAGAACATTAATACCTAATATAGTAAGCAAATTTTCAATAGCTTTTTAATCTCTCTTTCTTTTTTGCATGAACTAAAAATTGATCAGTACTATGTAACTGTTCATTATTTAATGTAATTTTAAAAGTTCTGCTACTTGGTACCAGACGATAATCAATACTATACTCTGCGACAGTGTTAATGGCTTGTCGCTGCACCTTGCATCTTCCAAGGAGTGCTGCTTTGTCAACTCAGTGCTGGGTGAATTGACAGCATCTATGCTACAGTCAGCTGCTTTAGTCAATGTTTGACCTCTCTGGCTATTGTCAGGTTCATCATGCTCTACTCCCCATTCCGTGATAAACTTATTTAATGTACCTAATAACTGAGACATACACATAACAGAATGGAATGTCTATTCAATCTTGCCCAGTCATAACTACATTACGAAGTAGCGATACATACTCTCTCACTGCAGTATGGATTCTATAATAAATTGCACCTTACAGAAAGATTACACCTTCCATTCCTCATGCTTTAAAGAGACGAAAGAATCAAATCTAAAATACCCACCCCAGATCCCAGGACGAAAAGCATTTTAATCTACATTATATCATAGACAGAATGGAGAGAGAAGTAAAATAAACAACTTTGTTTGAATGGTCATAATCCCCAGCAAGTATATAAATAATTGTTTTTTGAAGTAAACTCCTTTTGTAGCTGCAATCTGTTTTATTAATCCAGAGGTGTGCCACATTTTATTTTAAGGCATTATCAGTGGATATCATCTGAAATAGTACATTGTGGCTATATGCCATCAAGGTACATTTAAGAACAGTTCATGCCCTTACTTTTGCATGTAATCATAAGTAATAATTTATTTATGCAAAAATAAGGGTGTAAACTGTTTTCAAATCTACATCACGGCATATAATAGCTACAGTGTACTACATCAGATAATATCCACCGTTGATGGCTTAAAATAAAATTCTAAAAGCGTCTGGATTAATAAAACAGATTACAGCACGAAAAGGCGTTTAATTTAAAGAAAAAAACGAAGTAAAATAAAATTGTCATTACAGAATAGATATTCCACTGAACTACTTTCTACGGCACAGACAGCTTGAAAAGAAAGTAAATGTTCATGATAATTACAGAGTAAGTTTACATTCGATTCACATACCTTTTTACACAGAGCTTTCATTGTCGCTGCCTTCGGAACTGGAGTCGCTGGATGTGAGAGCTAGACTGTCGATTAACGAATCCATTATTTCGTCTCTGACAACTTCTTTCTGGTAATCTTCTTCTTGCAGTTTGTCAGTGTGATGCACGCAAGCTTCCCAATCAGTAATGGTGATTTTCTCTATTGCTTCATGGGTGAGTCTTTCAGTGTCGGCTATTTTAAATGTAGTATTTTTGTCTGCCACATATTTCTTCATCTTTGCCCACACCAGTTCAATGGGACTATAATGGCACTGATAAGGAGGTACTCATATCACTCTGTGTCCATGTTGCTTAGCTATGGACTCAATTTCGTAGTTTTTAACGCTGGTCTTTGACATCTTCACCATTTCCAAAAGCTCTGCTCTTGTTTGTGTTTCACTGTGCATTACATTATTATTTCGCAACCAAGAAACAATATCACTTTTCCTTGTGCTTGTTTTGGGAGGCCTGTTGAGAACAACATAGAGATAGTTTGCATTGTCCATAACAATGACAGAGTCTGGATGCAAATAAGGCAACAGCTGATTCTGAAACCATTCTCGAAACCTTTCTCCATTCATTTCGGTTTGGTAGTCAGATGTGGTTTTTGATTTTGATTTGAAAATAACTTTACTTTCAGGCACAAACCTGGTAGCAGCAGAACCTGCATGACATATTATAAGACACCCGCCTCTCCCCACTGGAACTTTCACACCGCCTTGTCCATCTGTTGTTTGCCAAATTAAATTTCTAGTATGGTTTTGATTTACCCAAGTCTCATCCAAGTAACAGACAGTTGACGTTCCTTTTGGTATGATGTCATGCATTTTGCTTAGAAACGTAAACCTAGCAGCAGCAATATCATTATGCTCCATTAAAAATTTGCACACATCATTGGATGTTACACATTTAAATCCAATGTTCTTCAACATTCTTTCCATTGATCTTGCACTTCCATCAAACCCAGTTGCTTCGTGCATAACAGTGCACAATTTCGCTGCTATGGGGAACTCGCCTCTTTCATAAAATTCGAAAATCTTGCGACATAACACATTTTGATAGATGTCTTCGATTCCTGTTACCCTCTTTGGAAGGCTATGTTTCTTCCCTGGAGACCGAAACACCAAATTGTCAACTGCCTGCTCTGACAGCTTCGCCTCCTGTATAACCCGTCTGACAATTCGTACACCAATATCGCCACAGGCCGCTACAGTGCGTTCCTGCACCTTGGCAACCTCGCAGATCAGCTCGCCTGAAACTGCGTCACTCTTGAAGAAAGAGTACACTCTAAAAATAAGGTCTCTTACCTGTTTGTGAAACTCTTGACGACGTTTAGGTGATTCAGCCATTACGACAGAACTCAGAGAAGACCAAAGTATACAACATAAATCGGCCAACCGCAATTTCCGCACGTAAAACACGGTAGAACTCTGAAATATGACGGAGCTTCAGACAGCACGAGGTGCGGAAACCGAATGAGCGCTCATCGGCCAGCTGCGCAGCTGCCTACTGCGCATCGTCTGCCGAGAGGCCATCAACGCTGTCGCGAAGTATAAAGTTATTCATTTATACAGAAAAAATTATAACTATTAATAAGTTTACAATCCTCAACCATATTCATCAACATCTAAACCAGCAACAGCTGAAACAGTCAGAGATGCGCCTATTCCTAATTTTCGTTTTCCATACATTATTCCTCTGACTGCATTTGCAGTTATTTTTTCTCCTAATGAAGCTGCACTTACATGCATTCTTTCTTTTGCAGCTAATTGAAGTTCTTCATCTACTTCGTGTCTTTTTGTTAATCTATATTATCTCTATAAGCAGTATCATGTTTTTTATAAGCTTTCTCTCATGGATTAATTTCTGGTTCACCTCTAGATAATCTTTCATCTAATTTGGTCCCAGGAACTTAGTAAGCATAACCAGGAAAATGCATTTTAAATTGAAGTTTGTTAGTTAATGTATTTATTAATCTATTACCATGTTTTTCACTTTTCCAAAAGTGAGAGGAATATTATTCAAAAATCTAATTAAATATGGAACTCATTTGGCATTACTGATAATAAAATCAAGGAATTTACTAGTTAACCTTTGTGTTATTCTAACTTTTTTGTTATGGTAATTTTTATTACGAGCTAAATCTTCATCATGAATAACTGTTAGTCTGTCTATTAAATCTCTAACATCATTCATCAAAACATATTTGACAGGTTTTTTTGTATATTTCCTTACTAAACCTTCATTCAGTTTCTTTTGGGGGTTGTTGATTTTGTTATTTTTGCCATATTGGTTTCATTAATGTGTTATATTTTGCACCTCTGCTTGGTTTATAGTTATTATTAATATGATAATTATTTTGAAATATAGCTTTCCTTGATATTTCTATGTCTTCATATTTATCTAAACCTTCCTTATAATATTTATCTTTAACACCACTTTTATTCAGGAGTTTCATTAAATAATCACTTGCTTCTTAATTTTTACCTCTGTTTAAAATGTTATCATTTTTAAATATACCCCTAACAGAATGTCCACCATCATCAAATTGTAGGCCAAAACTTTGATATTTTTGGACATTATAGGTATTTTATGTAAAATTTCTTTGACTTTCTCCTTTTCTTCTACCTTTTTCAGTATTTATGCAAGTTGTTTTGTCTTTGGAGTCATGGATTTTCAGTGTGAAATAAACTCAGATGAAGATTCTGACAGTGTTGGTGGAATAGGAAACAAATCATCATAATTTTTATAGTAATAAGGTACCATCTGATTTTCAACCTCTCTGTTCTCTTCAATAGCTTTCAGAACACTACCATCTAAACCTCCGAGTCTTTATTTGTTCAATAGCATGGCTAATCATCTTTTTTATATTTTTCATATTCTGTTCTTGGTTGTTTTTTCGAAAGCTTGAATTGTTCTTTCAGTTCTTCAGTTTTCTTTTGTTTCATTTAGCTTTTTAACAACTTCTAGGTCATGTCTTGCAAACATTAATTAGAGATGAAAAAACCTTAATAAAAAATTTTTAACATCTAACATTTATGTTTAATGTTCTTGTTTAATATTTATGTTTCATATTTGTGTTGTTACGAAATTCTGTTTTTATTTCTGACCTTGCCTTTATTCAGTTTTGTAGTCGTGTCTATCATAAAAAATCCAAATAGCATTCCAACATTCACTACACATTTCTTTAAAATGAAGAAAATTTAAATTAATTCCAACAAACTCATCGAAAGTATGGTTTAAATTTGTCATCTTGTCTGAAAATATTTAAAAAATAATGATTATCTGTAGCTAATTGTTTGTGTATTTTATAGGAGGTTTGAGCTAAATAAAAACAATCAATTCTATTGTCTTCCTCTAGTAAAATATTCTCTAATTACATCCTGATTTTTCAAAAGTGAAGTCATTACTATAACTGATCAAAATGACAATCTGATTAATAATTGGCAACCAATGCTGTACAATCGCATTAAAGTCATGAGATGTTCAATAGACTCTTTTATTAGAGCATGTTACGCGTTTTGGAATTACACCTATCTTCGAACATCTGTTACAAAAAAGTACAAAACTTAAGTGAACAGCACACTCAACATGTCTCAACATTATAGAAAATGAGGTCGGGTTATATGAGTTACATACCACAAAGTTCAACTCCTTCCTAACCAACCAGGTGTACTGCCTTGACAACTCATCAAAATTGCCCAATAACATGTGACTATAAATGCAGCACAAGCAGTCTTTAAGCAGAGCGTATACTGACACAAAACAAGTCAACTAGCAGCAAAGTGCCCTCAGTAGAGGGCGTTGCATGGTCATGTGCTCCATACATTCACATGTAAGTTAATAATAATATACTCAGCATGTAACATCTAACAGGGTGTAATTACGACTAGCAGCCAGAATGATACTTCTATACATGTTAACACTAGAGGATTTTTTTAATTTTAAAAAACTCCAAAATTTTCACATTGCCACACTAAACCTATAGCCAGTAGTGGCACTAGGCACGACTCAAAACATATGTCAATATAAGTAAATAATAGAGCGGGGGAGTTCCTTCATGAATAAACCTTTCAACCTCCCAAATCTCTAAAAGAATACCGCCAAATTAAATATAACCAACAATATCCATCATAAACTAAAACCCTGTGATCAGCTGTTGTATGCAAACGTCTTAGGCGCCATCTGCGCCATCTGTTGAAGCCAATGGCAACCACATCGGCGGCATCCGTCCGCCTATCGAATTACAGCCAAGTGATATACATGGGCCATGATTCCAGTTTCAATTTCGGCCCCACTTGTAAGTGTTCAGTGACTTCAGTTATTGGTGAATATGCACCGAGCTGTTTAAACACAAAAATATATACTGATAAGAATTCTTTCGATATTCAATCGTATATGCTGCAGAACACTTACTACTGGTGCCAAGTGTAATCTAAAAATATAAAAACAGTTATATGTAAAAATATATATGGCAGTCTGCCAATGTAATCGTTTTCATAATTACTCAATAGTAGCGGTTGAAAACACTCCTCTGAAAATGACTCACAAGAATGTTCTTAATAGTGCAATATATTTTAAGTTAGCGTAACACAGATCAGTAATTAATAAACTACCTTAGTTCTTAGGGTATTTACGTAATCTTCAATAGTTAATTGTCCTTTCCTTCTTTACCAAACACCACAGATATTATTCCAGGCTCATGAGAAGTCGTAAGCTTATTGCACCAGAGAATATTTCACAAGTCTGTTCGATGTAAACTACTGCAGTACGTAACTTAATATCGTGGTTTCTTCTCAATTGCCCAATATAAGATAACAAGAGCAGCATCTACAAATGAAACCCTATAATGGAACTGGAATCGTCTGACCAGACCTTTTCTGTCTGTGATGTTATCTCGTCATATAAACAAAAGCTGTAAGTAAAAATTGTTAAATTATCAAAGGCCACCAGGCTTGTAGGATTTGCAAGAAAGTTAATTGTCCTAACCAACGGCACGTCTTGTAGATGAGCTAAAAGAAAAAGTTAAAGATTTTCTAAGATGGCGCCTAACAATGAAAATTCTTTGTTAAGACCCATATCTACTTAAGACAATTCAGGTATCATTTTATAAATTGATTGACTGCATATACAAATTCTTTTGACAAAATAACCATTATATTTTTCTGGTTTTAAGTGCAACTTCCATTATTAGCTGGTACAGCAAAATGAGCTTTACACAAGAACGTCCTCTTAGGTCCAAATCCAAGCAGATAAGATTAGCGAATGACAAAGGAAAGATAGTTCACGCACAGAAGCGCAAGAATCCATGAAATATCATGTCCATTGTAGTTCTATTTCTTCTTCCTTGGCGTAACTTGTCTGTTCTTTATAAAATTTATCGTAATATTTAGTTCACATTTTTTAAACCCAAGACCATCCAGGAGAAGCAGTACATCTGCCTCACACACACATTCTCTCGTGTTGTTCACTAAGTAGTCCATAATTTCATTCAGAGATGGCGCTAAGGCTGTCGCCTTTTAAAACAGTATGGCAATATAATTCGATTTTAAAGTATAATATTCTTTTTAAATCTTATCTTGAATGTTGCAAAGAAACATTACTTGTTATTTACACTTCATATCTTAAAATAAAAAAAATAATTTATTTACCTCCGAAATAAACTGATGAAATTAACATTTCTAGAATGTACTCTGCCACTCGCATACCGACTATGTATACAACCTCCTATCGAAAACATTTGCGCCCAGAATGCCCCAGGCTGGGAGTGGGCTGACTGCCCAAGCAGTGGGAATCATTAGTTATCAAATCGCCGCTGTTCTAGCTCTGCCCCCTCAATTAAAGATAATGGGACCAGATGCAAAGAAGGACATCTACCTGGACTTGGAAAAAACACAGAGGGTGGAAAGAAATAAAAAGAAAACATCAAGAAAAAGTCCTCTGGGCTTTCTTCATGTGGCGCCGAAGGTTTCTGGACCTTTTGAGAACGAATTTTTTTATTTAAATTAATTCTACCTGCCCAGTTAAATAACAAAATACATTGAACTGGAGAGCTGGTAAATTTTTAATATGAATTATTCTTCAGTAGAATGAATTAAACTTCTTTCTTACGTGCACCATTTATAAAAAATTTTAATTTATTTTATTACCCTCATCTTTTGTATGAAAAAATAATTATTTTATAATATGTGAAAGTGATAAGAAAAATTAACATTTTTATTAATTTTCTACATAACTTATACTAAAATGGGAGCTTTTTAAATGAAAACATTTGATTTTTGATCTACAATTGTGAGTATAGTAGATAAATCTATGGGTCCTGTAGCGTTGCTCTTGGGGGATGAAAAGAAAAAGAATTGTTATTTTATATATTTTTTAATGTCGAAAAACTGAATATTTTGGTGGGCCACTTGGCAACAGAATCAGGGATTGATTACACTATTATAATGGCATACGTTGAGCATTAAATACCTGAATAAGAGAGCATATTGATATATAGATTTGAGATCGTTCGGAAGAAACATTATCATTTCTGTGCATTTTTATAGTCGCGATGTAGTCATACCTGAATCACCACTAAGGGACCAGAAGATTTATTGACTTTAAAAGAAATGCAACACTACACAAAAAAAAGTTGGTTCAGAAATAATAGGAAAACGATAATGTTCCTTCTGCCTCATGCTGCGTTCGGCCCATCAGCGTGATCGTAATTTCTGGTGATGAAGTAACACAAAATAATTATCCTTCAGGAAAATAAGGAGATGGAAATCATCAAGATTAATTTACTAAAATAAGCACACTTATCTGTAACACACCTGTTTTTTTAATGGTACATACCTTTTCATATTAAATTACAATAGATGACCTTTGTGGTTAAATACTTTATACATAACAGTCAAAATGTCCTCTTGATGCTGTCTGTTTGTAATCAGTTACAAGAAACTATATGTTTTCTGATTGAAAAAAAATAACAATTAGCATATTCACTCAATATTCTCACATAAAATATAAAATACAGTTGCAGAACGCAGCAAGTCTGCATACTCCTTTCATAGAATAGCAACAGTAAAAGGTGAGGCGTCAAAAGCCTCATTTGTCTTGAAACAACAGAATTCTTTTTTATACCATTAATCGATATATGTACATAGAGATTTACAGGCACCGCGCAAGAATGGCAAAGATAAAGAATAATAATAGTCTGTCACTGCTATGCGATGGTTCATTTCTTTTACTTTACAATTGTTCGATAACTTTAGGCCATAAGGCATTTACTGTTGAGAGTATATTAATGTTTGTGAGGCGAAAATTACTAATATTACACTGCCTCCCATGAGGAGGGAAGGAATACCGAAGGTATTACTTTCATCCTCATGCCCATTGGAATATTTGTAATTTTCAGGTGTAACATACAGGTTATTAAAAGTTTCAATTCACATTCATTCCATAATAAAAGAATTAACGTTTCAATTTGTAATTACTGATGGTGGATCCTTGTGGATTTGTCCTGTGTTTCTATCAGTGTTTGCATGGATTCAGTCTTTCTTGATGATTCTTAAAATTAAGACTATAAGTACACATATTTACAAAATTTATAAGGTAATAGTCACACTTGAATTTTCATTGTTGCAAAAGTAATTTGACTATCACAACTGGTACACAACTTTCTGTTTTGACTGTATTCATTATATTGTCATCGTCTTGTCAGTTGATTGGCTCGTCCGTTATCGCACTTAATTATACACTTATTTTCGTCGCACATACACTATTTATGATACACTTAGATTGTAGAGCGGCCACTGGTGATGGCTTCGACAAGAAAGTCCAAATCTTTCACTTTCAGGGCTCGAGTGTGGCTCTCCGAATTATTTCACATATGAAACAGAAAAAATATCTTATATTAGAATAGCTTACAAAACTAATTTTATATACATGTGGGATGGGATATAGGAAGGATCGGATCCTTTGACGTATTTTAGTGTGCTTATTTTCATTCGTATCGTGACCTCTCGTTAAAGTTTACATTTCAACAGTGTTCAGAGGTGAACTTGTGACTTATCTCTGTGTACAATCAGTCATTATACTAATTATGCTAACTTCTCTATATTAGAGTCTCGCAGAAGGTTTATGATACATACAAAAATGTTTTCAGTACTGGATGTGAATGTTTTTGCTACAGAATATAGCGCACAGCAACTGCTGTTGGCGGTTGAACGTTTACATTATTTCGTCACATGGTGGCTGTCCGCCTCCACTGTTGCGAGCAATCTTGAAATTCAGTCTGTGCGCGCGCACGTGACCGGAGCTTACTTGTAGAGCGTTGATTTCGCATTTGAGGTGCCGTGCGTCGCTTTTGTTCGGCGGATCGTGGCTTTGTGCTTCTTAGATTGCTGGAGGGAGCTTCTGCCACCGGAACTGCCTCACATCACTTCCTGTCCACTACCCAGTTGCGGATTCACAGGTAAGTGGTAGCTACCGGTGCAACTGCATGTGTGGAATGACACTGATTATTACACATTGCACACATCAATGAATTTTTTACACATGTGGTGCAGTAGAATACTGCCACTGAAAATCGTCGAAATTTACAACTTCACTTTCACTGTGGTGAGCGTCTGCGTGAACGTTGTATTAAAAGAAATTCTCGCTTCATAACATCACACGGTGTTTACAAGTTGATTTACATACTAATATTTACAAGAGTTCATTTAAATCGAGAAATAATCTAATTGACCACTTTGAATCAGGGCAATTGTTTCTTAATTAGTCTTTTTTTTTACTATTTATGCCTACGGTCACAGGTAAGCTATTATAAGTCCTTTTTCTTTGACCAAATTCATTCCAATCTCCTTTACAAATTAATTATATTCATAGTAATCTTTATCACGCTTGCTTATTCATTTTGTAGGCCCAATACTTTTTTTTAATGCTCATCTTATTTAGTGACTTGTGAGGGGAGCTTCATTTATGTCAAAGTTTCTCTCGTATGTGCTTGTCTTTAAAGAAAGTTCGAGGACAGATTTGAAAATAGCAATTCCGCCTCTGGATTTCGTGTAGAAGTACAAACAGTCGGAACAAAATGTGGGCAAAGCGGGACTACTCGCGGATCGTCGACAGAATTTAAATTACTCCTCAACCAGGTCGAAAATTTAATTTACATTGCGCATTACAAAAGCAATTTGTGTGTCGCGAACCTACTCATTTTTATACGTATGCCTCACTTCCCAAGCACATGTACATCTTTACAAGTTGATCCTGGGGAGTGGATAGGATCAAGGATCTTAAAGGATTTGCACTTAGGAAAGGGGTTCAATAATCACATAATCACAGAGAAACAATAAATATTGCAGTGCGCACTTGCAATAAAATCTATCACTTCAAGCATGGATATCTAATATGCATCTTGCTGCAGCTTGCTTACTACTCTTTGTTCATTTCTTAGACTAAGTCAAGTTTATGCATTACGCATTTGGGTATTAATTATCATTTGTAGATATAAGCCTCTCACTAGAGTGTTGTTGTTTGCTGCTGTGGCTACCTGTGAAGCTTGGGAGAGATTCTTATTCTATTTGCTGCTAGCTTGTGAATTTGCAGTATCGCTAATGCTCAATAGCACCGTGATGTTGCCATAGTAAACCATGTTACTCATATGTTCTTTTACTCGGCTTGTTTATAGTCTGGACTCGTCTTACTCTACGTTATATAATAAATTTCCTTTTTATTCCGTCACGCTTTTACTTAAGGTTAACGTCAGGTCTTTTTAGAACAATTGCACTGCGTTATTTATCAATCTGTTCATGCTTAATACTAGGTATCTGTTTACTTCAAAGAGATGTTATTTTATCTCTGGCACAGCACTGTGCTGGAACTTACAAGTTAAATCTACTGACTGTTTTACGCTAACAGATGGTGCCTTATTTACGTCACATTTGAAAATAGGGAATAACCTCATGGAATTGAATCTTCTCACACTACTCTTTTGTCTGGACGTTAAGTATTTCCTTTTAAAACAGGTCATTAATTTGTCCTCGATTAAATTTCACTTACTAACACTAATCATCATTTTCAAATTACTATTTAGCGAAAGAAGTGCATTATTCGCTCCTTCCTCTTTCTTCCTTTTAGTACCTCGGGGCTAATTAATACCTCTCGAGTACATCATTTTTCTTGTATACTAACTTATAACTAAAAATGAAAATCGCCTCTAGGACATGTCCTCCTGTTAACATAAAGATTATTCATATAAATACTTGTCTACAACTTATTCTGTATTTTATTTTCCGGACGCGTTGTTTTAATACATAAGGTTTCCTTTTAGCACCGGTTAACGTCTGTAGTCAGTTCAGTTCAGTTCTTGTCACTCATTGGTTAATCCTGATCTCCAATACCTTGGAATTTTCTTACAGCTTAAATTAACTTAATTCCTGGCGTTATAAAATTTTTTTTAAATCGTGATGGTGGAACAATCCTTTGATTTTATTTGTGGCAGGGCCAGATAACAAATATCTACCAAATGTGTGGTTTCCTCATTATCACAAAGGGACCTTCATAAATGTGTTGCCACTTACGATTCTTCTTTAACAACAGGGATGGTTTAAAGTGAGTCCTGCCTAATACCTTTTCTCCTTCTTTGAAATCTATAACTCTGTTTACCTTCTTATCAAATGCCTTTTTTCGGAGGTTAGCATACGTTGTCAATGATATGAGAGCTTGTCTGATTTTTGCGTCTAGGTCAAATTCGTTGTCTTGTAACTTTCGAAGGGGGTCATCCATTCAATCCTTTCTTTTTATCTTGACATTAACTCATGTGGTGTGAATCCGGTCGACAGATGGGGAAGGTGGTTTACAATCTGTTCGAAAGGTGTTACGAAATCTACCCACTTAGATTGCTTATTCGGAATGTACGTCCTTATAAATCTGTTATATTCTTTGAAGATTCTTTCTGCCGGATTCGATTGCGGTCGAAACAGGGATATCAAAATTTGTTTGATTCCATGGCGAGCAAGAAATGCACGCCACTGGCGTGATGTAAAATTTGAAGCATTATAGGACAAGATTGATTCTGGAACCCCGAATCGTGGGAAATAATCATTTTCAATGCGACGAATTATCGGATTTGCACAAGAAGATTTCACTGCGTACAGTCTTATGTGCTTAGAAAAATTGTCCAGGATTGCTACTAAGTATTTAGCGCCTCCCCTACCGGTGGGTAGTGGACCTGCCAAATCAATACTAAGAAGCTGGTTTGCCCTTTCAGCAATTATTGGATTTAGTGGGATTAAAGTGGAAATGTTTAACGATTTTGCCTTTTGACAGATGACACAGTTTCTCAATAATTTATGGATTCTCTGATCTAGATTCGGAACATAACAGTAAGTCGAGATTTTCCTTTTACATTTTTCTGGTCCGTAGTGACCCCATGAAATGTGAGTGTATCACAAAAGATGTTCAATGAAATTTCGAGGGATGCAAACACACCACCTCTCAGATGACTCAGACGTGTTATGAAATAGCACTTGGTTATGAACTTCATAAAACTTGGACAACTTGTGGGTTGGATTTTCGTGATGAATTTGTCTAATCGTTTTCCATTTTGGATCTGTATTTTGAAAAATCTGAATCTGCCTACATAACTGAAGAAAATACTTTCTGTGAATTGGATCTTTCATTAACAAAACTTTATAATTAGACATTTGTTCCACCAGCTCGCTGGTTTCTGGTAAGCACTCAGGTGAGCAAGAAAGTGCGTCTGCTATAACATTATCTTCACCTTTTATATATATAATGTCGAAGTCATATTCCTGCAGGAATAAGCACCATCGAGTAAGACGAGGATGTTGCAACTTGCATGTAAGGAGGAATGATAAGGCTTGATGGTCTGAATAGACTTTAATTTTTCTTCCATAGATATAATAGTTAAATCGCGTAAAAGCCCATACTACGGCGAGTGCCTCCAACTCCGTAACCGAATAAGACTTTTCACACTCAGATAACACTCGACTCGCAAAGCTGATCACTTGGATTTGCTCGTGTCCATTTACTAATTGAATCTGGAAAAGACAAGCGCCGATACCCACAAAGGAAGCGTCTGCAGTAATGCAAAATTCCTTATCCATCTGAGGATGATGGAGAATGTTACTGTTAACCACACTGTCTTTAATTTTCTGAAATCCGTCTTGGCATTCCGGCGTTCAATTCCAATGTGAATTCTTTTTTAAAAGGTTGTGAACAGCGGGATTGTTCAATACTTGATTGGGAACAAAACGTCTGAAAAATGACGTAAGACCGATAAATCCTTTCAGTTGCCTTTTTGTAACAGGGGTTGGAAAGTTTTTTATAGCAGACAATTTTTCCGGGTCAGGTTTAATTCCTTCATGGGTGATGATGTGTCCTAAAAATTTAATTTCACTTTTTTCAAACTTGGATTTCTTAAGATTTGCTGTAACACTATACTCTCTGAATGGTTGAAATACCTTTTGCAGAAGGGCCACATGATCTTCCCAATTTTTCGATGCTACAAGAACGTCATCCACATAGACTGTTACCTCATCTAAAAGTTCAAGACCTAGTACATAGTCAAGGACAGAAATAAAAATTCCGGAACTCACATTTAGTCCAAACGGTACAACTTTGAAATGGTAAGATCTACCTGCAAATATAAACGCAGTGTAATTCCTAGACTCCTGTGCAAGTTTTACTTGCCAGTAACTGCTTTTCAAATCAAGGGTGCTCAAATATTTAACTACATGAAACTTCTGCAGATGCTCTTCAAGAGCCTCTGGTCTCGTTCTTATGGGTACTATAATTTTATTGATTAATCTTGCACCTAGGACTAGCCTTACGCTACCGACTGATTTTAGTACAGACAATAAAGGACTCGAATAAGGTGAATGAGATACTTCTATCACATTCCAGCGTAACATTTTCCTTATCTCGCACTTGACAGCTTCGCGTCTCGCATGTGGAATGGAATAGCTTGTTCTACAGTAGGTTGAATGGGGCAGGACATCCATTCGATATTCAAAGCCTTTTATTAGTCCAGGTTTCTTAGAAAATACTTGAACGTAATCTGTTAACAAATTGTAAAGCTCATTCTTTTGTTGTTTGGATAATTCAGTGGACTCACTAGCTTTACCGTATAATTCATTCTGACCGGGAATTAGGTCTTTATACTCATCGTCATTAACACTTTCAAGATCTGTCATGTCTTCTGTCTGACTGTACTGTTGTCTTTTAGTCCATGGCCGTACTGCTATTTGAAGCACCCCAAAGTTTGTCTTCACCTTACTTCTTAACAAATTTACAGTTACTTGTTGCTGGCTCGCTACTAGAGTACAGATTCCACACTCGATGTCAATTTTAGATTTCGTCTGCCTCAAGAATTCCATACTCACGATACATGGCACTCATCGGTTTTTAACAATAAGAAAAATGCACGTTACTGAAATAGACTCTATCTGGATTTGAAGCTGAGTCTGAATATTTACACGTTGTGTTAGTGGACCAATTGCTCCCGAAACGGTGCAACCTTGAATTGGAAGTGATAAAACTTTGCATACAGAGGATATTTGCTTAAATAAACATAAAGATAAGACATTTATACTAGCTCCTGTATCTACAATGGCTTTTACTGGTATGTTGGCAATTGATACTCTTATGGAAGCTTGAACTTGTTCGTCCCATACGTCATCATTGTCTTTCGTCTCAGTGTCTGCTACTAGATCATCCAGTAAGTTTGTCTCTTTGTCATACCTAATTGCTTTAATTTCGTGTGGACTAAGCGACAGGGTGCCCCCATTCAAACCTGCAGCATCCTCTAGTAGGCTCAAAGGTGCTGCTTCTAATTTTCCGATCGACGCTTACTTTCCTGCTGATTTATATTTCTTAAAGTTTCTTCGGTCTGGAACTGGTGTTGGTTTTGTGGTACGAACTCGGTTGGAAATGGATCTTGTTGTCCTGGCGTATTCGCTTGCGCATAATAAATTTGCGTATTATGCGGGCGTTTAGGCTTCAGACTTACCGAAAGTCCGTTCGCTTGTTGCGTGAAGTGTATATTTTGTGGCTGAAAGGTATTTTCCTGTGGCTTGTGTTGACTGTAACCGTTACTGAAAGGTGTACGTTGGTCTCCACCTTGATTATGCCATTTATTTCCTTTCCACTGACGCTTTGAATCGTAAGACTGATCGTTTTGATAATTACCGTTGATCGGTTGCGTGTTTCCATATTGCTGGGGCTGTGTATTATAAAGTGCATTTCCGTACTGAGGTGGTGACGAATTATATATTGGATTGTATCTCTGGCTGTTATTGTACTTATTTTTGTATTTACTGTTGGAGTACGTAGTGCGTTTATCTTTGAAACCGTTGTGGCGTTCGTAGTGGCCGTCGCTGTGACGCGCTTTCGCTCGGCCATCATTGTTGCCTGCGTATTCTGTAATGTGCTGGCCGCCTGCACTGAAGTGGGCGTTGCCAACATCAACTCTAGCGTCCTCGTAAATCAGATCTAACGAGTCTAACACAGATAGGAAAGTGTTCGTATCGTCCTCAGACACGTTTACTAACTTTTCTCTGATCGCAATCGGTAGCTTAGTTTTTAGAATCATAATAACGTCTTTGGCGGTGATCGGCGAATCCCAGAACTTGATTTTCGCTAAATACTTTTCAAAATATCTTCTCAAACTACCGCGCTTACTGTTAAACACTTCGGCGTTGTCAACCTCTTTTCTCAGGCGCTGATGCACACCAGAACTCCAGAATTTAGCTACGAACATCTGTTCAAACTCTTTGTAACTTTTACAAGAGTCGACCATTTCGGTTCCCCATAAAGCAGCATCGCCTACGATAAATCCAGTAACGAATTGCATTCGCTGGCGGTCACTCCAGCTATTCGGGAAAATTCCTGAAAAATTTCGTAGGAACACTATAGGATGAATTTCTCTTTTCTGTGGGTGAAAGGTCAGAAAAACACAATGTTTGATCACGCTTTCCTCCTGCATCAAACTGACAAAAGTGGGTGGCTGGTACTCTGGTTAAATTGTGCTTCTACAGAACTATGAGTTTGAGCGTTATCAAATGGTGAACGGTAATGTACCAGCTGTTGTTCATTACATCGTGGTGAATTATTCCACTCTCCTGACACGGGAGGTGGGGAAGTTTCAACTTGACATTTTAGTGTACGAACTTCATCAACTATCAGTTGACGCCATTCAGGTAAATCTTGAGCTAACGTTCGTCTTATCTGGCCTAATTCTGACATCACCGTGTCTCCTGTTTTTCAAGGGGCTGCCAATATTTCAAAGGTCACGTTTTTGACAGTTTCCCTGAGTTCGTTCTTCACCTTGTTTTCTATGAATCCGTCTTTGTTTTTAATCCACTCTTGGCAGTGGTCGGACAATGCTTCAGCATGTGCCTTAACAGTATTCTTTATTTGATCCTCTACATTAAGAGTCTCAATCTGTTTGGAAAGATCATCAACGACATTCTCGATCGTGTCTACTGGGGTTTTAACTCCTCATCAGAGATTGCAGTATAATCTTCTTTTAAGGTTGCAGCTTGTTTTTGATATTCCATCACTCTTGAATTTATCTTTCCCTTGGCTGCTTCGATTTTTTCATCTAACCGTTTTCAAATATCCTCTATTTTTGATTCTACTTGTGTGTCAATTTTTAGCCTCATGGTCGTGATCTGACTACTGATTTGGCTTTGGACTTTACCCAACAGGGTATTTAAATCAGCTGTTATGTCTGCCTTTAGTTCGGCCTTTACCGAATTTAACCGAGTATTTAGAACATTTATCTCCGTTTGCAGATCTGCTTTTACTGAATTTATGTCTGCTTTTACTGAATTGCACAGATTTGTAAGGGCCTGATTTTTATTATGCCGTCTTTCAGCCTTCTCTTTTTCTTCGCGGGCCTTTTCATCTATTTTTTCCTGCTTTTCACGTTCCTGTCTTTGCGCTTCTCTCTGTCTTTGACTTTCGAACTTGCGTTCCATTATTGCTTCGATCATTGCGGCCAAGTCATTTTTTTCAAAAGCGAGAATAGTTTGCACACTAGGACCGGCTTCTAAAACTTCGCTCGAGGCTGCTTCTGCCTCCGCTCGTGTACCTATCGCGCGTGATCGTAATGGATATTGAGGTCCATTCGCATCACCGCTGTCGTCTGCTTTTGAATGTGTCCGCTGTTGATCGTCAGCCATGTTCATGAATTATTTGTCAAACGTCAAAATGCTACAGATATTGTCACTGCCGTCAGTCGTTTGTCTGTGACGTAGAGCTATGGCTTACTGGAACCTAAGATGAAATTTTAACTCTGGGTAACAACTGACGTTCATGTACGCCAAGAAGACAAGATGGTTCCTACTATTTACAAACACATGAAATATCACACGTTTTACCAGTTTTGAGCGTAATTATCCGCCATATCGTAATTTTTTTATGCACTGACAACAATAGTACACTTTCACTGAATTTAACTACATAAGAATGGACTATGGACAAATTGAAATAAAGCTGTTTCAAGGCGAGGAAAGACAGGTTTACGTTCTGATCAACTCGAAAGATGCAACGTCACTACGAAAGCTTGGCTACTGCGTATAAAAATTTGACTTACTATGGCTGTCTTGATGGTGATACGGCTGGATACTCGCGTTTTTTGGTAATTTCATCAATCGTTCTTCTGAATTAATTAAAAGGTTTTCCCACTTCTCTTTCTCGGTTGAATTGCATCCACATGAAAAAATGAAACAATTATTAGAACAAGAACTCAAAAATTATTAAACACATACATGAAATGATTTCTGATCAAGTCCCTGTTCGGGCGCCAAGTGTAGCGTTGCTCTTGGGGGACGAAAAGAAAAAGAATTGTTATTTTATATATATTTTTTTAATGTCGAAAAAGTGAATATTTTGGTGGGCCACTTGGCAACAGAATCAGGGATTGATTACACTATTATAATAGCATACGTTGAGCATTAAATACCTGAATAAGAGAGCATATTGATATATAGATTTGAGATCGTTCGGAAGAAACATTATCATTTCTGTGCATTTTTATAGTTGCGATGTAGTCATACCCGGATCAACACCAAGGGACCAGAAGATTTATAGACTTTAAAAGAAATGCAACACTACACAAAAAAGTTGGTTCAGAAATAATAGGAAAACGATAATGTTCCTTCTGCCTCATGCTGCGTTCGGCCCATCAGCGTGATCGTAATTTCGGTGATGAAGTAACACAAAATAATTATCCTTCAGGTAAATAAGGAGATGGAAATCATCAAGGTTAATTTACTAAAATAAGCACACTTATCTGTAACACACCTGTTTTTTTAATGCTATGTACCTTTTTATATTAAATTACAATAGATGACCATTGTGGTTAAATACTTTATACATAACAGTCAAAATGTCCTCTTGATGCTGTCTGTTCGTAATCAGTTACAAGAAACTATATGTTTTCTGATTGAAAAAAATAACAATTAGCATATTCACTCAATATTCTCACATAAAATATAAAATACAGTTGCAGAACGCAGCAAGTCCGCGTCCGCCTTTCATAGAATACCAACAGTAAAAGGTGAGGCACCAAAAGCCTCATTTGTCTTGAAACAACAGAATTCTTTTTTATACCATTAATCGATACATGTACACTCTTTGACATAAAACTTGACCGGCGGCCGGCCGCTTCAGAGGCTAAGTCCGCGCCGATCGCGACATGTGACAAAAAAACTGGCCAACTCGCTAATTCTGTAAGTCCGGTTAGCTGCACAATCTGGCAACATTGTAGACTGCGGCACTTCCTGGAGGAAAACTTGTCCCATGATAGAGAAACTCTTGTCTCATTACGCCTGTGGTCTAGCGGTAGCGTGCGTTGTTTCTGTTCATAATGTCAGTGGATCGAGAGCAGCTGGCATAAAATATTTTTATAGCCTCTTCTGTCTGAATGCTGAAGACGTGAATGTAATGGTAGCGCAGATTCAATCTATTTCGCTTTGTGACACACCGATATCAAAATTTTATCCAGTAACGATTTTGCGGCAGATTTCCTGCAGACTGTCCTCCTCTGGACGCCGTATGCGGCAAAGCTCCGGGATCCATTTGCTGGCTACTGGCAGCGGCCGTGGCGACAGCAGCGGCGCTGCACTCCCCCGTTCTTTATCGAAAGCGCCTGCTACCGCTCATCGCTTTTGATGATTTAAAACGCTTTATTATTAAATGTTGCTCCACAGAAAATTTCTACAATTTCCATTCACGCTCAAAAGCAACGGAGACAGACGCCCTGATTAGTAGGCGGGTATTATATTACATTAATCGGCAAGAGCTGAGTATGGCCCGAAATTAATTTTATAGACTGGGACGAAATTAAACCACCTCACTACATTCGATGAATTTATAAATGCTTCATACCTCGTTTCTTTTCCTTTCAAACTCAATTTATTTGTGCAACTTTTGGTCAATGTTTGGATGTTTTCGTCAAGCCAGAGTGAGCGTCTGTGGTGTAAAGTGTATTACAGTTCTTGTTTCATTCCTTATGGTAAGTCTATGCGATAAACTGTGTGAATACCTTGCAATGCATGCTCTGTAGCAGTGCAGGAACACTGCACATTTGGAGTTCCATGTATGGGTTCATGAAGTATTTATTGTTGATCGGAAGTGATAGTTAAGGTCATCAGATTTAAACCAGAAAAATTTGTCGTTTTGAAGGTTTCAGAGAACGGAAAGGAATTGCTAACCCCGGTGTTAGAAAACGTCTACAGTTAAATGCTATTGCAAAAATTTAGAAGAAGGGAACTACATTAATGAACATGTGCACTTCATAAACAACCTTCTGACATGTTAGACCTATATGACGAACAAAGCTCAAATTTATATCGTTGACAGTCGGTTTGAATCTTTTCAGGGTCTATTTTACAGTGAAGCACCTTGGAATTCGCATAGCAGAAATCCATGATATTAACTTAATTTACTAAGTCGAAATCGGACGAAGATTGATGTTTAAAGGCATTCTTCAGATTTCGCATAAGAAATTTTTACTAGCAGTTTGCAACTCCATTAATTAAAATGGAAAATAAAAGGTTGTACTCAGCGGCTTCTACCGTGATTCGAACTGCTATGTCTTATAGTACAAGCACTACAACGCGCAAGGGAACCTCTGAGCTAACGACACACTGGCGGCCAGAGGCGGAATATAGTCACTGCGACGTTGCCTGAGCCTCAAAACGCAACCTTAAACACACGAACAGAGGAGGTGGAGATTACTGTTTTAACGTCCCGTCGACAACGATGTCATTAGAGACGGAGCACAAGCTCGGATTAGGGAAGGATGGGGAAGGAAATCGGCCGTGCCCTTCCTAAGGAACCATCCCGGCATTTGCCTGAAGCGATTTAGGGAAATCATTGAAAACCTAAATCAGGATGGCCGGGCGCGGGATTGCACCGTCGTCCTCCCGAATGCACATACAAACAGGTGTTACTTATGTGAAGAACGCCATTCTTGGAGTCCAGAAATTAAATATACTTTCTAATTGTGTCATCTTGCAGTGGATTATATCGTACGAGTCTTCGATGTGGAAAACGAATGTCAAGTGAATTTAGCGAGGTAACGCCGACCTACACCCGGGAGTAAATGCACTATCAGAGTGTTGACAAATACTTGCTACGACGCTGCCATTTCTAGGCTCTCTGACGAGGCAGCTCTTCAGCGAAATGCTTGCCGTGATTCTCCGATACGGTTCTTCAGAGTGGAGACGCGCGCGCACGTTTGGTTTTTATGCGGCGTTCTCCCCTGATGGTTTCTGACGTCGCCTTCTGGGCTATGTATACATATGAGACATTCAATTATCATTAATCCAGAATGATACAAGTTTCAGCTTCCGGCGTGGAAGAAGGCTGTTGACGCCGACATTATATCATTTCAACGTAGGGAAAGCAAAACGGATCATTCAATGTTTCTCATTCAACATAAAGCATGTGAGATAATTTTCCGTAACGTTCATAATCATCTAAAAATAGAAACGAAGTAAAAATACACCGGAAGCTTATTCGAATTGAATATAACGCTTTGCACCTCGATGTCGAATTTATCCACTTGCAATCTTTTGCAGCATACACATAGAATGTCATGATTACCACGAGAATGAAGAAATATGTTGGTAAGGATGGAAGCAAGAAGAGACGCAGTCAACAAATATTCTATTCCTCATGGCATTCATTTCATTTGACACGTAAGAAGAGGTAAAGCGGGAATTTACTTTCGTTAACACGAAAGATATGCCGCACATATTGATAACGAGGAAGTCTGCGTCTTCATACCTTTCCTCCTTGAAATCTGTATGCTCTATTATATACTAAGTAGCCCGATCATTGTTTCAGTAATGTTACCCTCTTGTTTGACCCCGTAACGATGAATAGATTCCAAATGCATGTCTCCCTTCCTGGGTTGTTTTTTGTGTTTTATTGCTTGGAATTCCTGAAGCAGGCCACTGTGCCTTCCCCCCTCGTGGGTTAGGTCTCAAAACTAAACCGCTTTGTATCCAATGGCATAATTTATTCAGACAGCATCAGCATAAGACTATCAAACAAAGCCTTCCATTTACAGTTGCAGCGCTCTAACCAGCACTGACCAAAGTGTAATCCACGGTCATGGTCCTAAATTACCAGCTGTCTGCTACTGTGGCAAAGTCCGTACTACACTGTCGATTCCGCAGCACCATTTTATCTGGTAACACTGTGTAGTTGCACAGTTGTGCTACCAGGTCTGTCCTCACACTGTCAACTTTATGTATCTCACTTCTCCTGTAGCGTAGATCACGAGGAGCCGAAGTAAATGAGTGTATTCTGCATGACGTAACATTCAGTATTCCCTTCTTTCATAGCCACTCTTCATGTGCATCGATACCAAATAGGAATGCGAAAACTCTTGCGAGTGAGAGAATGACAATAACAATCGTAACAAGAACAAGCAAATAATGAATGATGTTTATTCCAACGCAGAACGAGAATGGCTTTAAATATAAAAATCTGTATCTATATCTATATCCATATCTATTGATCTTTGAGTTGGCACAATGCAAATATATTCTTAGCATTTAGTTACTGAATTTAGTTCTGGATGTTTGCAGAGAAAAGGAAAAGTCGGTACTTCTCGCTAGTGTAATATAATGTGAACCAGCAACTACCCTTTCCTTAGAACACGACTCAAGCAGGTCCTCAAGTAGGTAGCAAGGCACTGCTGCATTCTGTTCCCTGACATTGCTCTGATGACGGTTAATGCAGATAGTTCCGATTATGAAATACAAAACGTATTGCAGGTTAGTTCCTAGGATAGTAACATTAAATTTGCGTTGTAGACGGCACATGAACGTGACGACTATCCGTATTACTCATCAATATAAAAAGACAATATTTAGGGAATTTAGTAGGATTACTCAAAATGAATTCTGAAATTGGGTGACTGACTGCACAGGTGCTAAACGTCGTCAAGAGTATAGGATGTCCTAATCGCATTAGGAATATGAAGATCGTCTTCGACAGCTCGCAACTTTCACATTGCTATCTCCACCCTACTCCAGACAGCCCTCGGTGGAGTTGCACGACGTTGCCGATGTTATGGAAGGCCTTCAAACGACAACAGACCACATATTGAAAAATACAAGCGAATTCTCTTGCAGCGTAAGCTTATTGTAACTAATCTAAAAATTATTGGAGAGGAACATTGTCCTATTCAAAAAAAGTAAAATGTTACACACTGTTGACGTCAAACGGACATTATCTATGTCCTGTCTTGTGTCCTACTCATCTATAATATCAAGTGTACTATGAAAATGATTATATATAATGGATGATAGGGTAATGCATTGATACCAGATGGTGGGGGCCGGCCGGTGTGGCCGTGCGGTTCTAGGCGCTTCAGTCTGGAACCGCGTGACCGCTACGGTCGCAGGTTCGAATCCTGCCTCGGGCATGGATGTGAGTGATGTCCTTAGGTTAGTTAGGTTTAAGTAGTTCTAAGTTCTAGGGGACTGATGACCTTAGAAGTTAAGTCCCATAGTGCTCAGAGCCATTTGAACCATTTGAACTATTTAACACAAAATGACATTAAAAATTAAAGTTATTCACGAGCAGCTAGTTGAGAATATGTATGAACATTAAATGACACGACGAACTGAAATAATATGACGAAGAGTTCAGCGCTCACTGGGAATAGAGCCCCACACATATCGTTGTTGACTACACACAAAGAGACGTCAGCCACCGAATTTTTCTCCACCAGCTGCTCAGAATAGCATCTTGAACTTACAGTCATCTCGCAAATAGTTCTGTGTCTCACTGGGAGTTAAAAACGTCAGATATCGTTAGCGTTGACAACGAATGAAAATACATTAAAAATCAAAATTATTATCCACCAGCAGATAGGTGTTCTCATGATAGAGCTTGATAATACATAATTAAATCTTTAGTGCCGGGCCAGGATTCGATCCCATTCACGCGTAATATGTGAAGGTGTTGAGGAATCTGCAGTTTTGAACAAGCAACAAATTGTAGCCGAGCTGTATTGCCACGAAGGGATCAAATTCCGCGTTAAGGGCGGTCTGAGTTGCATTCCCAGTTTAGAACCAATTTTATCGACATACAGAAGCTCAAATAAAAGATGGAATAAGTGTCCTGTGACCATACATAGCGTTTGTGTCGTCACTTGAAATAAGTAACTAGTATAAGAAAGGTTACTGGTGATAGAGTTTCTACATGTCGCCACTCCAGACTTTATTGTGGTTCAACCTACCGCCTACTTGGTAAAGAAGGAATATCATCTTTAATGTGAATTTTCAGACCACGCAGCCATTATATCTCCTCAATTGGTGTAGCCAGGTGAGAATGGAATCTGTCTCTCCCTATCTAAAATCATTGACGGAAGTGGGAATCGAACCCAGACCATAGGTATAACAACCTACCATCCGTCCAACAGACCACGAAATCCTCTTCTCTGCGAGTCATTTTTCTATCGTAACGCAGTTGTGCCACACTGGATGAGAATTCTGACACACAGGCTCCCTGTAGTAATTTGCAGCATGTTCAGTAAATTCATTTACTTGGTTGACCGAATCACCATGAACTAGCTGCCTCGGCTACCCAGTGCATACATTCGACTATTTTGTAATCACAGAAATAAAATCACGTAACTGCCACCTACACACAACTGCCAACAGTGTAGGATGCAGAAGTTTAAATAGGAAGTGTTCCTTTCCACTTGAGCTATTCTATTGCGCTATCTGTTACTAGAAAACGTCGTTCAGTCCAAAAGAAAAGCTGTAACTGTTTGTCTCTCAGAAGTCAAGACCTGGCCATATGCATAATCTCACAGTGCTGTGGAATCCAAAAGTTCTGGAGGAATAGTTACCGAGCTCTGGAGCTGCTGTAGCTACGTGTCAGCTTGTAGCATAGATAAGATGTCGCGAGTTCGAATACATTCAGTGCTACATTTTTTAAAACGCAATTCTGCTCTCTGCTGAAGGTATCAATCTAATGGAACTTTGAACATAATTCCCTTCACTTCTCAACCCAAAGTAGTCGCATGTGGAAAAAGGGCTAACTACTGTGACATTTTGTTCTATTCAGGTTTAATAGACAGCAGGCAGCAGATGCATCTCGAAGATGTGCAGGGAGAGCGCATCGTGCCATAATATGTCAGAAAAGTATTTTCTATATTAGCCGTCGTGTTCTAGTGATATTTTATTCTTCTTCAAACTTTGTTTGACAGCTTTAACTCAGAACAAGTTTTCTACATGCATGTAATCAATAAACTGCATGTGCATTGTCAGACTGTCATGGGTAACATCTGAGAATTCGCATATATCGTTGATGATTAATTTCTCTCTCATGTTTACTATTGTTTTAACAACACTAAAGGAAACCTTACGAAAATTGTGCACTGTCTTATAAGAAATGAAATAAAACTAACCATGGTAACCTTACGACGAAAATATCTGTAAACAAGCATGCCTCTATCGACACGAATTAGTAAAATACTACTCACTTAGATTTTGATTGGGTCTGTGTTTAATTGGTATGCTGTGTCATACTCAAGAGGCATGCAAATGTGGCATTTCATAAATATAGTTACGTATTCCTAGAAACCCAAAATTCGCTTGTCAGCAGCGGAAAGAGGCCTTACCTGTTGTGCAGCATTGTAAGTTTTTCAACATTGCACTATGAGCTGAAAGCATTTTCTTGCGATTTCCTTATTGATATTTGATCTGACGGCTTGTAGTTCTTTCACAGAAGGGATAAAAACGTTACAGTCAGTGAGACTGGAACTGCGAACCGTAACAGACGCTTTTTCACAGCTCAGCACGTTACCACAGAGCTGGCGAGGAGGTATGGGTCTTAGCTTCCTATTACGAGGGCAATAGTAACTAGAACTCGTAAACCGCTATTTGAATGTCGAGATTAGTTGCGGTTTCCACCTGCAACGACTTTCCTGGGCTGGAAACCGTGAATTTTCAATCTTTTGTTACCCTGCAAGCGATAATAACTCGGATTATTCAATGGAAATGACAGGTAAAATCAAGTGAACTTTGAGGCTTAATTCCGTGCACACCAGGAAGTCACTCGTCGATCACAGAGTTGCCAAACATACGTTGCCTTGTTGCCAAATCTCAGTTACAGTACCAGCTGGAAGAAGACGAACCCATGTGATCCTACAGCGGTCTGGGAAGTGACCATAGCTGGTGTCTCCAAGTCACTGCTGCTACGGCCTGGAATACGTAATGCGTCTGATTCGCTTTCTGTAACTAGGTTTAGGGACTGGAGCGTAGTTACTAATAATACTCAGAACTGACTGCAAACTGAGCATCATAAATCAGTAACTCTCATTGTTGTTTTTATATTTCTTTCGTAAGTGTACTCAAAACTAAGAAAGTCATTCACAGGCGTTTTCGTGCCTCGCCGATAGTCGAGCACAACATACAAATAAAAATAAAAAAGAATGTGTGTGTGTGTGTGTGTATGTTTGTGAGAGAGAGAGAGAGAGAGAGAGAGAAATAAAAAGCAATGAGAGAGAGTGTAAAAAATTGTTGTAAAGAAATTGAATCAAGGTATTTAAAGAAATCTTTCATTAAAATGACACGTTCCATATCATTACGAAATGTCGTATTCATGATCTATGGAACAAGAGTTAATCTAATGTAATCTAATCTAATCTAATCACATCATATTGATGATTAGCCATGAAGAGTCATGAATTACCGAAATTTTGGCCAATCCCAGTAACCAAATCTAAACTTGAAAATAAAAGACGACAGTTTTTGTAATAAACCGTGACTCCTATCAAGACCCTTTCGTCCCTGTTATCGAACCACGAAAGATGTCTGATATACCTCCATTCTGAAGTAACAAAGTGTGCATGCATTTAAAGATGAAGTGCATGATGTGAAGTTCTGTGACGGAGATACGAACCCAACACGTAATCCGATTGTTAACTAAGAAAAATCAAATGTTACGTATCGGTTTTTCTTACGAGCCGCTAGGTGTCTGAATCTAAAATAAGGATACAAACTTTTGTGCCTAAGCGACAATCGAACTGCACACCTACCGTGCATCCACGAATATACACTCCTGGAAATTGAAATAAGAACACAGTGAATTCATTGTCCCAGGAAGGGGAAACTTTATTGACACATTCCTGGGGTCAGGTACATCACATGATCACACTGACAGAACCACAGGCACATAGACACAGGCAACAGAGCATGCACAATGTCGGCACTAGTACAGTGTATATCCACCTTTCGCAGCAATGCAGGCTGCTATTCTCCCATGGAGACGATCGTAGAGATGCTGGATGTAGTCCTGTGGAACGGCTTGCCATGCCATTTCCACCTGGCGCCTCAGTTGGACCAGCGTTCGTGCCGGACGTGCAGACCGCGTGAGACGACGCTTCATCCAGTCCCAAACATGCTCAATGGGGGACAGATCCGGAGATCTTGCTGGCCAGGGTAGTTGACTTACACCTTCTAGAGCACGTTGGGTGGCACGGGATACATGCGGACGTGCATTGTCCTGTTGGAACAGCAAGTACCCTTGCCGGTCTAGGAATGGTAGAACGATGGGTTCGATGACGGTTTGGATGTACCGTGCACTATTCAGTGTCCCCTCGACGATCACCAGTGGTGTACGGCCAGTGTAGGAGATCGCTCCCCACACCATGATGCCGGGTGTTGGCCCTGTGTGCCTCGGTCGTATGCAGTCCTGATTGTGGCGCTCACCTGCACGGCACCAAACACGCATACGACCATCATTGGCACCAAGGCAGAAGCGACTCTCATCGCTGAAGACGACACGTCTCCATTCGTCCCTCCATTCACGCCTGTCGCGACGCCACTGGAGGCAGGCTGCACGATGTTGGGACGTGAGCGGAAGACGGCCTAACGGTGTGCGGGACCGTAGCCCAGCTTTTTGGAGACGGTTGCGAATGGTCCTCGCCGATACCCCACGAACAACAGTGTCCCTAATTTGCTGGGAAGTGGCGGTGCGGTCCCCTACGGCACTGCGTAGGATCCTACGGTCTTGGCGTGCATCCGTGCGTCGCTGCGGTCCGGTCCCAGGTCGATGGGCACGTGCACCTTCCGCCGACCACTGGCTACAACATCGATGTACTGTGGAGACCTCACGCCCCACGTGTTGAGCAATTCGGCGGTACGTCCACCCGGCCTCCCGCATGCCCACTATACGCCCTCGCTCAAAGTCCGTCAACTGCACATACGGTTCACGTCCACGCTGTCGCGGCGTGCTACCAGTGTTAAAGACTGCGATGGAGCTCCGTATGCCACGGCAAACTGGCTGACACTGACGGCGGCGGTGCACAAATGCTGCGCAGCTAGCGCCATTCGACGGCCAACACCGCGGTTCCTGGTGTGTCCGCTGTGCCGTGCATGTGATCATTGCTTGTACAGCCCTCTCGCAGTGTCCGGAGCAAGTATGGTGGGTCTGACACACCGGTGTCAATGTGTTCTTTTTTCCATTTCCAGGAGTGTAGCTTAAGTTTCAGTTGCTTACTCATGAACAGTAAGATGTGTGCGTGTGTGACCAGAAATAACGACACCTGTTGCCATTGTTGGAAACACATGAATAGACATTAAATTGTGCGTTAATTTTCACTAGCTGGTGGGTGTGCACTTGATAAAGCTAGAAATGAAATTATGAATATTTTTGTACTGGATCAGGTTTCAGACCCACATACTTACCTTTGGAGGAGACCTAGAGAAGATTGCAGTCTTGGGAAAAGGAACGAAATGACTGAACTATACTGTTCCGAGAGATTCAGATCCTCGAAAGAGGAGATACGAATTCGAATCACAGTCCAGCACCAAATTTTTAAACGTCTCTAGTTCAATCAAGTACAAGTAAAATAAGAGCCCTGTCCCTTTAAATGGCTATCGGTTCATCAAATAAAATAAAATTTTCTAATGTAAGTAAGCTTACTGACGACTGTATTTCTGTTTACCATGACTTCCGCTGTGTCATTTCCCAACGTAAACCGGCTCTGCCCAGTTGGTAATGAAGGAACGTGATGTTTAATGCGGATTCTGGATTATAACGTCTTTCTCTTGAGGTTACCAGAGGTAAAATAAATCTGTTTGTGCCTCTTAAAAGTAAATGCCTGAACCCACGCATTGCACCTGTGATAGCTCGTTCCACCATACCATTGTGGTCACATTACCCAGCCCCAAGAGTGTGCTGTAACGGATGATGTGCTTAGCTTACAAAATTAGTCACGGTGGAAAAAATGCGAGTCTATTAAATGGTCGAGTAGAAGCAAGCTTCTGACGCAGAGATTATGCTATTCTCATGTCATCAGGATGTAAAGACTCTTCTAGGCATCATAGGCTGGATGTGAAGCCATTTTGATTTTTCACAAATTCAGCAAATTTCTTAGTTCGAGAAAATCCACTGGGAAGTGTGAAGTTGCCGGATAATTCGATTATTACTGTTATTATTACTATCATTTTATTCAAACCGCTGCTGGAACACGACCGTTGTCTTCAGGTAAAACGCGAGACCAGCTAATATGACGTCTGGCGACCGAAAGCTCATATCGACAAAATATTTATCGCCCCTTTCCTCTCGGTGCTGAAGCTATGAGTGTAATTCAAGCGAATCTACAATATCATATTAGCTGGTCTCGCGTTTTACCTCAAGACTACGGTCGTAGTCAAGAGTAATGTACTAAGACTGGAGTCAAGACTTCCTCTGGGAAGTGCCGCAGTCTACATGTTGCTAGATCGAGCATATTGCCAGACATAGAATTCTGAGAGGAGCACGACTGTATTGTCCACCTTACGTGAACGACTCGGCGGTCAATTTTTTGGTCTGAGACTGTATCTACAACACATATTGCACGCTGAAGACCCAGAAGAATTAAAAAAAAAGTAGTTTATGAGTGCAACGTTAACCATAGCGTTCGAAGTATTCATAGTATTGTATACGTGTGTGTAAACGCCTTCCAATGACCACTCAAGAAAGACAAGGATACACAGTCGAGCTCCAATATTATAAATATGCCTCTGTTTGTGGATGAACTCAGACTTAGGTTGATAATAATTGTGAAAATTTAGCAGCACTGTACCCATTGCTGTTAAACTCGTTTTCAACCAATGATTCCCACAGCTACAAGGATACTACTTGTGATACCTCTTAGACAAAATACTTAAGCAGTGTTATCAGACGAAAAGATCAACCTGACACAAACTGTGGGAAGTTTGTTTTACAACCTTCGTACCTGCATATTCAGCTTTTTCCTATTTGAGATATCTGTCATTGTTGCTGCTTAAGACGATTTAAGCAGAAACTAAATTCCCTCAGCTTCGACAATGTTTAAAGAAATCGTCTTATTGGCACTAAATCGTGGTTTGTGAATTGTTTACCGGCCGTACTCTGCCGTATTTTGCCGGTTGGAAGGCAAAAGCTTACTGACAAATTTCACACAGAAATTACTGTTACAGTGTACTTATGGAGCCAAATGAGTGAATTGCGTATTTTCCGGTGAGAAAGAGCACTGGCAAACAGTCTTCACTACATTAGGTTATTTAAACTGGTGTCACTCTGAGCTAGAATTTATGGTCAGCGACTAAGTGTAAGGTCAACGTTTCGGATGCCAGTTTTGCGACTGTGAAATACTTTCCTACATTATAGAAGCGAATATTAAATTTGAACTAATATTGCGAAAATTTTGTACTTGGGCAGCTTAGAATGAAAATACTTCTGTTTATTTCAAAGGGAAACAATAGATTTTCTAAAACACTGTCTGTCATACACAACTTGAAACAGGTCATGTCGACCAAATCATGTGGAAGAACTAACAGCAACGTATATCGGAAGGCAGTAAGATCTCTTGCCTTTTGGTTTGTCAGTACTCGATAGCCATTTCTAGGCGAAAGTAAGTGAAGAAAGGCAGTGCGTTTTTGTTACCAAGTAACGTCTTCGTCAATTACTTTAGTTTTAAAGTAATCTACGAGTAATTGCTGGTGTTTGATATTAACATGAAAAGGATTCCGTAGACAGGGAAAGAACCTGTTCATGGGAAACTACATCTATAGTGACCAAAAGGCATTAAATGATGTTCAAGCACTTGTGTTACAGCAGCGGTTTGAATAAAATGATAGTAATAATAACAGTAATAATCGAATTATCCGGCAACTTCACACTTCCCAGTGGATTTTCTCGAACTAAGAAATTTGCTGAATTTGTGAAAAATCAAAATGGCTTCACATCCAGCCTATGATGCCTAGAAGAGTCTTTACATCCTGATGACATGAGAATAGCATAATCTCTGCGTCAGAAGCTTGCTTCTACTCGACCATTTAATAGACTCGCATTTTTTCCACCGTGACTAATTTTGTAAGCTAAGCACATCATCCGTTACAGCACACTCTTGGGGCTGGGTAATGTGGCCACAATGGTATGGTGGAACGAGCTATCACAGGTGCAATGCGTGGGTTCAGGCATTTACTTTTAAGAGGCACAAACAGATTTATTTTACCTCTGGTAACCTCAAGAGAAAGACGTTATAATCCAGAATCCGCATTAAACATCACGTTCCTTCATTACCAACTGGGCAGAGCCGGTTTACGTTGGGAAATGACACAGCGGATGTCATGGTAAACAGAAATACAGACGCCAGTAAGCTTACTTACATTAGAAAATTTTATTTTATTTGATGAACCGATAGCCATTTAAAGGGACAGGGCTCTTATTTTACTTGTACTTGATTGAACTAGAGACGTTTAAAAATTTGGTGCTGGACTGTGATTCGAATTCGTATCTCCTCTTTCGAGGATCTGAATCTCTCGGAACAGTATAGTTCAGTCATTTCGTTCCTTTTCCCAAGACTGCAATCTTCTCTAGGTCTCCTCCAAAGGTAAGTATGTGGGTCTGAAACCTGATCCAGTACAAAAATATTCATAATTTCATTTCTAGCTTTATCAAGTGCACACCCACCTGCTAGTGAAAATTAACGCGCAATTTCAATGTCTGTTCATGTGTTTCCAACAATGGCAACAGGTGTCGTTATTTCTGGTCAAACACGCACAAATCTTACTGTTCATGAGTAAGCAACTGAAACTTAAGCTATATTCGTGGATGCACGGTAGGTGTGCAGTTCGATTGTCGCTTAGGCACAAAAGTTTGTATCCTTATTTTAGATTCAGACACCTAGCGGCTCGTAAGAAAAACCGATACGTAACATTTGATTTTTCTTAGTTAACAATCGGATTACGTGTTGGGTTCGTATCTCCGTCACAGAACTTCACATCATGCACTTCATCTTTAAATGCATGCACACTTTGTTACTTCAGAATGGAGGTATATCAGACATCTTTCGTGGTTCGATAACAGGGACGAAAGGGTCTTGATAGGAGTCACGGTTTATTACAAAAACTGTCGTCTTTTATTTTCAAGTTTAGATTTGGTTACTGGGATTGGCCAAAATTTCGATAATTCATGACTCTTTGGCTAATCATCAATATGATGTGATTAGATTAGATTAGATTAGATTACATTAGATTAACTCTTGTTCCATAGATCATGAATACGACATTTCGTAATGATATGGAACGTGTCATTTTAATGAAAGATTTCTTTAAATACCTTGATTCAATTTCTTTACAACAATTTTTTACACTCTCTCTCATTGCTTTTTATTTCTCTCTCTCTCTCTCTCTCTCACACACACACAAACATACACACACACACATTCTTTTTTATTTTTATTTGTATGTTGTGCTCGACTATCGGCGAGGCACGAAAATGCCTGTGAATGACTTTCTTAGTTTTGAGTACACTTACGAAAGAAATATAAAAACAACAATGAGAGTTACTGATTTATGATGCTCAGTTTGCAGTCAGTTCTGAGTATTATTAGTAACTACGCTCCAGTCCCTAAACCTAGTTACAGAAAGCGAATCAGACGCATTACGTATTCCAGGCCGTAGCAGCAGTGACTTGGAGACACCAGCTATGGTCACTTCCCAGACCGCTGTAGGATCACATGGGTTCGTCTTCTTCCTGCTGGTACTGTAACTGAGATTTGGCAACAAGGTAACGTATGTTTGGAAACTCTGTGATCGACGAGTTACTTCCTGGTGTGCACGGAATTAAGCCTCAAAGTTCACTTGATTTTACCTGTCATTTCCATTGAATAATCCGAGTTATTATCGCTTGCAGGGTAACAAAAGATTGAAAATTCACGGTTTCCAGCCCAGGAAAGTCGTTGCAGGTGGAAACCGCAACTAAGCTTGACATTCAAATAGCGGTTTACGAGTTCTAGTTACTATTGCCCTCGTAATAGGAAGCTAAGACCCATACCTCCTCGCCAGCTCTGTGGTAACGTGCTGAGCTGTGAAAAAGCGTCTGTTACGGTTCGCAGTTCCAGTCTCACTGACTGTAACGTTTTTATCCCTTCTGTGAAAGAGCTACAAGCCGTCAGATCAAACATCAATAAGGAAATCGCAAGAAAATGCTTTCAGCTCATAGTGCAATGTTGAAAAACTTACAATGCTGCACAACAGGTAAGGCCTCTTTCCGCTGCTGACAAGCGAATTTTGGGTTTCTAGGAATACGTAACTATATTTATGAAATGCCACATTTGCATACCTCTTGAGTATGACACAGCATACCAATTAAACACAGACCCAATCAAAATCTAAGTGAGTAGTATTTTACTAATTCGTGTCGATAGAGGCATGCTTGTTTACAGATACTTTCGTCGTAAGGTTACCATGGTTAGTTTTATTTCATTTCTTATAATACAGTGCACAATTTTCGTAAGGTTTCCTTTAGTGTTGTTAAAACAATAGTAAACATGAGAGAGAAATTAATCATCAACGATATATGCGAATTCTCAGATGTTACCTATGACAGTCTGACAATGCACATGCAGTTTATTGATTACATGCATGTAGAAAACTTGTTCTGAGTTAAAGCTGTCAAACAAAGTTTGAAGAAGAATAAAATATCACTACCACACGACGGCTAATATAGAAAATACTTTTCTGACATATTATGGCACGATGCGCTCTCCCTGCACATCTACGAGATGCATCTGCTGCCTGCTGTCTATTAAACCTGAATAGAACAAAATGTCACAGTAGTTAGCCCTTTTTCCACATGCGACTACTTTGGGTTGAGAAGTGAAGGGAATTATGTTCAAAGTTCCATTAGATTGATACCTTCAGCAGAGAGCAGAATTGCGTTTTAAAAAATGTAGCACTGAATGTATTCGAACTCGCGACATCTTATCTATGCTACAAGCTGACACGTAGCTACAGCAGCTCCAGAGCTCGGTAACTATTCCTCCAGAACTTTTGGATTCCACAGCACTGTGAGATTATGCATATGGCCAGGTCTTGACTTCTGAGAGACAAACAGTTACAGCTTTTCTTTTGGACTGAACGACGTTTTCTAGTAACAGATAGCGCAATAGAATAGCTCAAGTGGAAAGGAACACTTCCTATTTAAACTTCTGCATCCTACACTGTTGGCAGTTGTGTGTAGGTGGCAGTTACGTGATTTTATTTCTGTGATTACAAAATAGTCGAATGTATGCACTGGGTAGCCGAGGCAGCTAGTTCATGGTGATTCGGTCAACCAAGTAAATGAATTTACTGAACATGCTGCAAATTACTACAGGGAGCCTGTGTGTCAGAATTCTCATCCAGTGTGGCGCAACTGCGTTACGATAGAAAAATGACTCGCAGAGAAGAGGATGGTAGGTTGTTATACCTATGGTCTGGGTTCGATTCCCACTTCCGTCAATGATTTTAGATAGGGAGAGACAGATTCCATTCTCTCCTGGCTACACCAATTGAGGAGATATAATGGCTGCGTGGTCTGAAAATTCACATTAAAGATGATATTCCTTCTTTACCAAGTAGGCGGTAGGTTGAACCACAATAAAGTCTGGAGTGGCGACATGTAGAAACTCTATCACCAGTAACCTTTCTTATACTAGTTACTTATTTCAAGTGACGACACAAACGCTATGTATGGTCACAGGACACTTATTCCATCTTTTATTTGAGCTTCTGTATGTCGATAAAATTGGTTCTAAACTGGGAATGCAACTCAGACCGCCCTTAACGCGGAATTTGATCCCTTCGTGGCAATACAGCTCGGCTACAATTTGTTGCTTGTTCAAAACTGCAGATTCCTCAACACCTTCACATATTACGCGTGAATGGGATCGAATCCTGGCCCGGCACTAAAGATTTAATTATGTATTATCAAGCTCTATCATGAGAACACCTATCTGCTGGTGGATAATAATTTTGATTTTTAATGTATTTTCATTCGTTGTCAACGCTAACGATATCTGACGTTTTTAACTCCCAGTGAGACACAGAACTATTTGCGAGATGACTGTAAGTTCAAGATGCTATTCTGAGCAGCTGGTGGAGAAAAATTCGGTGGCTGACGTCTCTTTGTGTGTAGTCAACAACGATATGTGTGGGGCTCTATTCCCAGTGAGCGCTGAACTCTTCGTCATATTATTTCAGTTCGTCGTGTCATTTAATGTTCATACATATTCTCAACTAGCTGCTCGTGAATAACTTTAATTTTTAATGTCATTTTGTGTTAAATAGTTCAAATGGTTCAAATGGCTCTGAGCACTATGGGACTTAACTTCTAAGGTCATCAGTCCCCTAGAACTTAGAACTACTTAAACCTAACTAACCTAAGGACATCACTCACATCCATGCCCGAGGCAGGATTCGAACCTGCGACCGTAGCGGTCACGCGGTTCCAGACTGAAGCGCCTAGAACCGCACGGCCACACCGGCCGGCCCCCACCATCTGGTATCAATGCATTACCCTATCATCCATTATATATAATCATTTTCATAGTACACTTGATATTATAGATGAGTAGGACACAAGACAGGACATAGATAATGCCCGTTTGACGTCAACAGTGTGTAACATTTTACTTTTTTTGAATAGGACAATGTTCCTCTCCAATAATTTTTAGATTAGTTACAATAAGCTTACGCTGCAAGAGAATTCGCTTGTATTTTTCAATATGTGGTCTGTTGTCGTTTGAAGGCCTTCCATAACATCGGCAACGTCGTGCAACTCCACCGAGGGCTGTCTGGAGTAGGGTGGAGATAGCAATGTGAAAGTTGCGAGCTGTCGAAGACGATCTTCATATTCCTAATGCGATTAGGACATCCTATACTCTTGACGACGTTTAGCACCTGTGCAGTCAGTCACCCAATTTCAGAATTCATTTTGAGTAATCCTACTAAATTCCCTAAATATTGTCTTTTTATATTGATGAGTAATACGGATAGTCGTCACGTTCATGTGCCGTCTACAACGCAAATTTAATGTTACTATCCTAGGAACTAACCTGCAATACGTTTTGTATTTCATAATCGGAACTATCTGCATTAACCGTCATCAGAGCAATGTCAGGGAACAGAATGCAGCAGTGCCTTGCTACCTACTTGAGGACCTGCTTGAGTCGTGTTCTAAGGAAAGGGTAGTTGCTGGTTCACATTATATTACACTAGCGAGAAGTACCGACTTTTCCTTTTCTCTGCAAACATCCAGAACTACATTCAGTAACTAAATGCTAAGAATATATTTGCATTGTGCCAACTCAAAGATCAATAGATATGGATATAGATATAGATACAGATTTTTATATTTAAAGCCATTCTCGTTCTGCGTTGGAATAAACATCATTCATTATTTGCTTGTTCTTGTTACGATTGTTATTGTCATTCTCTCACTCGCAAGAGTTTTCGCATTCCTATTTGGTATCGATGCACATGAAGAGTGGCTATGAAAGAAGGGAATACTGAATGTTACGTCATGCAGAATACACTCATTTACTTCGGCTCCTCGTGATCTACGCTACAGGAGAAGTGAGATACATAAAGTTGACAGTGTGAGGACAGACCTGGTAGCACAACTGTGCAACTACACAGTGTTACCAGATAAAATGGTGCTGCGGAATCGACAGTGTAGTACGGACTTTGCCACAGTAGCAGACAGCTGGTAATTTAGGACCATGACCGTGGATTACACTTTGGTCAGTGCTGGTTAGAGCGCTGCAACTGTAAATGGAAGGCTTTGTTTGATAGTCTTATGCTGATGCTGTCTGAATAAATTATGCCATTGGATACAAAGCGGTTTAGTTTTGAGACCTAACCCACGAGGGGGGAAGGCACAGTGGTCTGCTTCAGGAATTCCAAGCAATAAAACACAAAAAACAACCCAGGAAGGGAGACATGCATTTGGAATCTGTTCATCGTTACGGGGTCAAACAGGAGGGTAACATTACTGAAACAATGATCGGGCTACTTAGTATATAATAGAGCATACAGATTTCAAGGAGGAAACGTATGAAGACGCAGACTTCCTCGTTATCAATATGTGCGGCATATCTTTCGTGTTAACGAAAGTAAATTCCCGCTTTACCTCTTCTTACGTGTCAAATGAAATGAATGCCATGAGGAATAGAATATTTGTTGACTGCGTCTCTTCTTGCTTCCATCCTTACCAACATATTTCTTCATTCTCGTGGTAATCATGACATTCTATGTGTATGCTGCAAAAGATTGCAAGTGGACAAATTCGACATCGAGGTGCAAAGCGTTATATTCAATTCGAATAAGCTTCCGGTGCATTTTTACTTCGTTTGTATTTTTAGATGATTATGAATGTTACAGAAAATTATCTCACATGCTTTATGTTGAATGAGAAACATTGAATGATCCGTTTTGCTTTCCCTACGTTGAAATGATATAATGTCGGCGTCAACAGCCTTCTTCCACGCCGGAAGCTGAAACTTGTATCATTCTGGATTAATGATAATTGAATGTCTCATATGTATACATAGCCCAGAAGGCGACGTCAGAAACCATCAGGGGAGAACGCCGCATAAAAACCAAACGTGCGCGCGCGTCTCCACTCTGAAGAACCGTATCGGAGAATCACGGCAAGCATTTCGCTGAAGAGCTGCCTCGTCAGAGAGCCTAGAAATGGCAGCGTCGTAGCAAGTATTTGTCAACACTCTGATAGTGCATTTACTCCCGGGTGTAGGTCGGCGTTACCTCGCTAAATTCACTTGACATTCGTTTTCCACATCGAAGACTCGTACGATATAATCCACTGCAAGATGACACAATTAGAAAGTATATTTAATTTCTGGACTCCAAGAATGGCGTTCTTCACATAAGTAACACCTGTTTGTGTGTGCATTCGGGAGGACGACGGTGCAATCCCGCGCCCGGCCATCCTGATTTAGGTTTTCAATGATTTCCCTAAATCGCTTCAGGCAAATGCCGGGATGGTTCCTTAGGAAGGGCACGGCCGATTTCCTTCCCCATCCTTCCCTAATCCGAGCTTGTGCTCCGTCTCTAATGACATCGTTGTCGACGGGACGTTAAAACAGTAATCTCCACCTCCTCTGTTCGTGTGTTTAAGGTTGCGTTTTGAGGCTCAGGCAACATCGCAGTGACTATATTCCGCCTCTGGCCGCCAGTGTGTCGTTAGCTCAGAGGTTCCCTTGTGCGTTGCAGTGCTTGTACTATAAGACATAGCAGTTCGAATCACGGTAGAAGCCGCTGAGTACAACCTTTTATTTTCCATTTTAATTAATGGAGTTGCAAACTGCTAGTAAAAATTTCTTATGCGAAATCTGAAGAATGCCTTTAAACATCAATCTTCGTCCGATTTCGACTTAGTAAATGAAGTTAATATCATGGATTTCTGCTTTGCGAATTCCAAGGTGCTTCACTGTAAAATAGACCCTGAAAAGATTCAAACCGACTGTCAACGATATAAATTTGAGCTTTGTTCGTCATATAGGTCTAACATGTCAGAAGGTTGTTTATGAAGTGCACATGTTCATTAATGTAGTTCCCTTCTTCTAAATTTTTGCAATAGCATTTAACTGTAGACGTTTTCTAACACCGGGGTTAGCAATTCCTTTCCGTTCTCTGAAACCTTCAAAACGACAAATTTTTCTGGTTTAAATCTGATGACCTTAACTATCACTTCCGATCAACAATAAATACTTCATGAACCCATACATGGAAC
Source organism: Schistocerca piceifrons (assembly GCF_021461385.2). Classification (NCBI taxonomy): domain Eukaryota; kingdom Metazoa; phylum Arthropoda; class Insecta; order Orthoptera; family Acrididae; genus Schistocerca; species Schistocerca piceifrons. The sequence continues at coordinate 604,165,355 of NC_060138.1, forward strand.
TCCAAATGTGCAGTGTTCCTGCACTGCTACAGAGCATGCATTGCAAGGTATTCACACAGTTTATCGCATAGACTTACCATAAGGAATGAAACAAGAACTGTAATACACTTTACACCACAGACGCTCACTCTGGCTTGACGAAAACATCCAAACATTGACCAAAAGTTGCACAAATAATTGAGTTTGAAAGGAAAAGAAACGAGGTATGAAGCATTTATAAATTCATCGAATGTAGTGAGGTGGTTTAATTTCGTCCCAGTCTATAAAATTAATTTCGGGCCATACTCAGCTCTTGCCGATTAATGTAATATAATACCCGCCTACTAATCAGGGCGTCTGTCTCCGTTGCTTTTGAGCGTGAATGGAAATTGTAGAAATTTTCTGTGGAGCAACATTTAATAATAAAGCGTTTTAAATCATCAAAAGCGATGAGCGGTAGCAGGAGCTTTCGATAAAGAACGGGGGAGTGCAGCGCCGCTGCTGTCGCCACGGCCGCTGCCAGTAGCCAGCAAATGGATCCCGGAGCTTTGCCGCATACGGCGTCCAGAGGAGGACAGTCTGCAGGAAATCTGCCGCAAAATCGTTACTGGATAAAATTTTGATATCAGTGTGTCACAAAGCGAAATAGATTGAATCTGCGCTACCATTACATTCACGTCTTCAGCATTCAGACAGAAGAGGCTATAAAAATATTTTATGCCAGCTGCTCTCGATCCACTGACATTATGAACAGAAACAACGCACGCTACCGCTAGACCACTGGCGTAATCAGACTAGAGTTTTTCTATCATGGGACAAGTTTTCCTCCAGGAAGTGCCGCAGTCTACAGTGTTGCCAGATTGTGCAGCTAACCGGACTTAGAGAATTAGCGAGTTGGCCAGTTTTTTTGTCCCATGTCGCGATCGGCGCGGACTTAGCCTCTGAAGCGGCCGGCCGCCGGTCAAGTTTTATGTCAAAGAGTGTACATAGAGATTTACAGGCACCGCGCAAGAATGGCAAAGATAAAGAATAATAATAGTCTGTTGCTGCTATGCGATGGTTCATTTCTTTTACTTTACAATTGTTCGATAACTTTAGGCCATCAGGCATTTACTATTGAGCGTATATTAATGTTTGTGAGGCGAAAATTACTAATATTACAGTCCTGGGTAGCTTGAGTCGGTCAAGGCGTTAGCCAGTACTGAGCTAAGTGAGCTAGGACCTGTACTTTTTGTCTACTCACAAGGGAGATGACTGAGGCACCAGGCAGCGTGCATACCTAGATGTCATGTGATGACGGAAGTGTCACTGCAGCAGGGGTCTCTGCTGCAGGCCCAGGAACAGGAATGTGTCGTTGACCACTGCCGCTACTACCGTGCCAACATGCATCAGAAAGGAAACAGAAATCTTCCCAAATAAGGCTACAGGTAACAAATTCTAAGATGTAGAAAAAATTAACTTATTGCAGAAATTGCTACATGTACAAGTCTTCAACATGATGCACCTTAATATTACATGAGAACTGACGATGTGTACTGCAACCACCAAATAATAGGGTAAATCCTCTTTTAACAGCGCATTGACTTCGACGCAGACTATATTTTAGCCCCAATTACAAGAGTTCGAGTCTCGGTCTGGCACTCAGTTTTAATCTGCCAGGAAGTTTCATATCAGCGCACACTCCGCTGCAGAGAGAAAATCTCATTCTGGATACAAGAACTCAGTTTACAACAGAGAGTCTTCATACATAAGCATTGAATATGATATGGAACAAACAGATTAAAATCAGTTACACTGACTAGTTGCCGTCCACACAATCCCTTGGAGGTTTAATGAACATTGACACAGATGTGGGCTTACAATAACAAGAACCAACAAAAGATTAAAACTTTGTGATGCTACAGTGTAATTCAAATTGCAATGTCTAAAAAAATTTATTTACTTATACAATATCGAGCGATAATTGACAGAGTAAAATAATCGATCTTGTACAACAGATTAGTGTTAAGGAAGCCTCTACAACTATGTCAAAAAGCATAAGTGTAGTGCCTGTCATAAATGTCTGTTGGAAGGAAAGAGTATTTTGTGAAAAATTAGTAATTTTATGAAAAATAAAATATAAATAAATGTAAGTTATAGATGTACAGATTTTTACATTCAGAGGGCATTAGAACATGTAATTCAGTTAAACCAAATTAAATCACAAAGGTAGTGAATCCGCTATGGGTTTTCGACCACCAGTCTTTTGGATGACATTGGTGCGAGCACCGAAAGGGGAGAAACAATGGAGAACCAGAGCAGGTGCAGCCCAGTCTTGACAGCGTATGTATTGTTGCGTGCCATGTCTAGCGATGTGAACCTTATAGGAGTGAAAGTGTTTGATACTTGATGTGGCGGTAGTTTACAGTTCCTGAAGTCATTTCCAGTTTATTTTTTGTCGAAAAGCAAGAACATTCTACTAGTTTTATATGACTTAATATGGACCCAATGATAGAGCAAGTTAATATGGCTACTGCAAGTGGGTGGTAGTTATCGATTAATTCCATCACTGGAGACGTGTAGAGCCTGTCCAGATTTTCATACAGCAAGCACCAACCTCAAAAACGATAAGACTGCAACGAACCAGGCAACACATTTTCATGTTAACAGTCTATAGCAGTGTATCACCATGTTACAGTCAGCCCCCATGATTTTCCAAAGTTCTAATATAGTTTTGTTACAAATATTTGTTAGAATCATTGTCCCAAAGTCACATACCAATCCAAAGTTCCCTGTCCATCTTGTTAAATCTCAATTTTGTGTTACTTTTTACGGTCAAATGATCGTAGTGATTGGTGTTACAACATTTTTGCTGTGTCATATAAAAGTAACTTACAATAACAATCGTTTAATTTCAAACTGAAGAGACAAGAAGTGTGGTCTCTTTGGTACATCATGGTAAAGTTCAATTTAGTGAGATTTATTAACTTTAAATTTTTTGCTTTATCAGAATAATTAACTTTACATAATTATTCAACGTAAAGATGGTAGCCCTTAAGTCACGTAAGAATGTCTCAGGCTGCCTCCATCCTGTTTCCAAGTAAAATTGTTGCCACTACAGTCGTTAAAGTAAATTTACTTCTGACGCCTTTAAAGATAAATTCAAATAAAGTATTGAAATTGCCCCTTCACAGCTGGCGACCTAAGCAATCTTCGTAGTTATACTTTTCTTTCAGTGGATCTGTCGTAAGGTAAGGCTACATAGCTGCAAGCTCTTTGCTACTTGGGTGCAGATAAAACCAAATCCAGGAAGGCTGTATAAAGTTTTGTGTGTGTAATAAATTGTGTGGCATACCTGTCCTGAAAATCGAACCCCATTGTCCGACCCTAGCTTTGCAGAGAAGTTTGAAACATAAATAGGTCTCTTGCTAATAATAGCATTCTGTTAGGTAACACATGTCTAAATTTGTGTTAGAGACTGTTGTTAATGTTAATAAAAACAGTATAATGTTGTGCAGTTTAGTGAAAATGCTCTACTGTGGGAACTAAAATCTGTATTTTTCTGAGAAGCGACGCGTAGTCAGGGAGGGATAAAGTATCTTCTTTTCTTTTTTTAAGGCTGTCTCGGCAGATAGCGGTACACGTGAGGTGGTGGTGGTGGTGGTGGTTAGTGTTTAACGTCCCGTCGACAACGAGGTCATTAGAGACGGAGCGCAAGCTTGGGTTACGGAAGGATTGGGAAGGAAATCGGCCGTGCCCTTTCAAAGGAACCATCTCGGCATTCGCCTGAAACGATTTAGGGAAATCACGGAAAACCTAAATCAGGATGGCCGGAGACGGGATTGAACCGTCGTCCTCCCGAATGCGAGTCCAGTGTGCTAACCACTGCGCCACCTCGCTCGGTGGTACACGTGAGTGGAGGCGTGTGGGGGGGGGGGGGGGGGGAGTAAGCCCGACCGCTAAAAGGATTCACTTTCCGTAGCGCGGCCAACGTTACAGAACGATACTGAAATTAATCTGCACATTATTACTTTCATATTAAGCAATATCAGCGAGTCAGCCAGCTAAATATTATCACGTTAGTAGTTAAAAAGCCATCTTTGCCCTGCCACGTAACGTTAAAAACGGTTCGATTAAACACGATTCGGACATTTGAAACACAAAGACGAATTGTTACAACTTGACTCCACTCAAGTGCGAAGGAGCCATGACTTCCAGGATTACAAACATGGGCGTTGCTGCCTCCAGTCCGTTCAGGTGATCTACAGTTGCCATAATATTTAAGCCTCCAGAGTTGTCCAGTACTTGCTGAACAGGTTGCATGCAGCGTCAGCTGCCCCTCCCGCATGTCGCTGCTATCAATACCTAATCCAGCCGGAAAACATTGGCTGCGACGAACTTAACAACTCGCGGCCTCATGAGCTCCACGCCCGGGCAACAGGAGTGTCACAGAAGCCAACTCGCTAGTCACGTGGACTCCCGCAAATTGCCGGTACCACGACGCACCAAACGCCACAACGCATTCTTCGACCAAAGACCCTAGCCCTGGCATACGACCAGGACTGACATCGGCTGTACAAGTAGTTATTAGCGTCAGTGGAGTGGCACGCCCGCCAACATTACAGCCGTCACAGCTCAGACGAAATATCTTGTGACTATCTTTGCGCTGATGTACAACAGGGTGACAGTAATGTCTTTACAATACATTCATTGTATTCGCAATTGTGAATACCGACAACCGTCAGCTTTAGAATGGAATGACGACAAGTAAAATTTGTGCCGGACCAGGACTCGAACTCGGATTACCCTCTTATCGTGAGCGGTCGCCTTGGCTATCCGTGCATGACTCACTGCCACACCCAAACTACCATACGTCGTCAATCATGCATCTACGACCTGTGCTCATACATTTGTTATGTATATTCCTGTACAAGTGATACGTTCTACTTGACGTCACTTGCACGCTATCGACGGAGAAATACGATATTGCAGTGCCAGTGTTATTCTGATTACGATGCAAAGTTCCTTCGGGCATGGATAGATAACGCAGTTCGTCTCGCGCAGGCATGAGGCGCAGACGTCCGCTGCGTCCCGCCTGTTCTGGAGCTCGAGCCCGCGTTATTTACTTCTCGCCGTTGTTTCGTGTACTGTAGCCCTTTTATGAGCGAGTCACGGCATAGTCTTACCGCTGGACAACGATCAAAATTGCGTTCCATGCAGAATATGCATGTCCAAGACCTTACGAAACTGAGACCTTTATATGGGATGTTCTTCACCTGGATCTGAAAGCTGTCATTGGCATTCACTTTTCCATCTCTGGGAAAGTGGTATATATCAAGATGCGCACCGAAGAAGTGTGTAACGAAATTGCGAGCCGCCAAACGCTAAACCACAAGTTTAAGCACCCTGATGGACAATTAAGTAATGTAGTGGTTGACCATGCGGGTTTCGGCCTGCGTCAGGTTGGCTTTTAAATCATATGGCATTGTACTCGGTCACCTGGCCGAAAAATAGAAAACCTTTGAGAGCTACCCCGAACACAAAAGTGTCCGTCAAGTGAATACGGAATTGGTGAAGTATGTGCCATCTCGCTTGGCTATATGGGGATGCAGTGCCATCATTATGTATGACGGGCAGTGACCAGGTAGGGCACGTCTGCCAAAACTGTCAGCAGCGCCAGCTTGTATAGACACCACTCATAAACGACGCCTCCACTGCGCCGTCCACGGTTCTTCATTTCGCCTATGGCATGGTCACCGCACCAGCTGCCGATCTTCTTCACGACCCATGTGACCCGCCGCAGGTGATGACTACTATCATGGAGACTAGACGGACATTTTTCACCTCACTGCAACCAGAGGCCTGCCTCATACCGCTAACTGTGACACAGAGATGGATCTGACGCCTGGCGATGTATCGACTTCTGCCTACCTTCCATATGGTAAGGCGGCGACGAACAACCGCTCCCATTCCGACATAGAACAACATGTATATAAGCAAAATGCCCCACAGAAGTGCTGGAAGCGACACTGTGCACCCTCAAATGATTATTTTCAAGGAACGGGACGACAAGATGACAATAACATGTCCGATGATGAGAAGTCCTGTGACACGCAAATGTTGGACGGTAATGCTCCGCCACCTGACCCCACAACAGCTTCACGTCGTATGACACGGCGGCGCGGAACCCTCACACGAGTGTCCTGGGGACGTCCCTTCTGCTGTGCCAACTCCTCCTGCATGCACACCGGACGACCCATTGATGGACACCACATCTATTCTGACGAGCTGCTAAGCTAATGACATCGGGATGCTACTGCCTGGTGCCGTGGAAGGGCACGTCCTGATGGAGGTGTCGGAACAGCTACGACACAGCGACTGAAAACGTGATGGATGCTGGAGCTGGTCGGCCCCTGATGGCCGCCGCCAGAGAGGACATCACCTTCCTGGTGGATATGGAGACCCAACAATACTCTCAACATCCATCCCATCCATGCGCACCTTAAACTGACGATGTTACAAGATATGCTGAATGCGGCGGATTAGACATTGTCCTCCTCCAGAAAGTCTATGTCCGGGATTTCGTCGGCGCTTCCGAATACACTGTACACATCTCCCACGCTTCTGCCAATGGCAGTGACATGGTAATCTTTCTCCGTGCTGTCCTAATAGCCGAGCACGTCACTTTCCTCCCTGACAAGAGATGCATGGTGCTCGTTCTCCATGGCGTCAGAATCTTTAATATCTAAGCGCCCTCCACATCGTTACGATGCCGTGAACGGTGCACTTTCTTCACAGATGCGGTCGCACCCCTCATTGTGGGACGCCAGCGTGCCTTAATCTTCGTGGAGGATTTTAACTCTACCCAGGTGCCGAAGGACTAACTGGCACACTAGGTTCCATGTCTGGGGCTCTCCACCATTATAACCAACCTCCGACTTGTGGACACGTGAAGTATGTATACGGCGACAGAGCGGGTTTCACGCACTATAGCAACCACTCCTCCGTATCTATCTCTTATTCTGGGCACATGAGCCGTTGAAATATGGCCTGCACCTTTTTCCAACCATGCAGGCTATGATGCACAGTCACCTTGCGCCGCCTTATGGTATGGCATGGGCGAGGGCCTGGAAATTGAAAGGGGGGCATCTACATTAGTCTGAATGCCGACAGCTCGTGTAGGCAACATGGACGTTATGCCACCATCGGGAAGGGGCTTACCCGACCACACTCTGATTGTGGCTGCCATGTGCCAAACCGGCTCTTAAGAAATCATTGATTGGTCGTGGCAGGGAGATCGCCTTCTAGAGGCGGCACTCACTAGATTTTTACTACCGCATGCATGATTTTTCTGCAATGCCTCACTTATCTGCCCGTCAGCAAGAATCGCGCAAAGGCATGGATCAGAGCACTTCGAAGGAATGATTGTTTGTGTGTATATCATGGATAGAATGGACCATGAATTGCTGCCAGTATATGACATCATCGAGGAACGCCTCCGTCGGCGACGGGTGCTGTTCCATGCTCTATCTTTAGGTGACATAACTGTGTTACAACACAGTGCTCTCCACGCTCACTGCAGTCAACTGTTCGTGGTTCTTTTTACGTGTTGTATTTCGTTGGTACTTGTTTGTTATGTAAAGTTGGAGTTAGTATTGTTCTGCCTGCTTCACAACTGGAATTATTTACGTCATGGACTCAGTTATGGTAGTTCTCGCAGTTGTCCGACAAGCTATTTTTATATCAAAAAAACACGGCCAGTATAAGCTGTTCATGATCTACAGTTGCTAATTCGTTATGGCAATTATTTTTTTTTAGTAGTTTTGTGTAAATGCAAAATTGAGAAGAGTCTCGTGATATCCACTGAGCGTAGATCATAAAAATATACAGAAGTCACGTTATATATGAATATGTTTCATGTAATAAAAGAGAACTGAGTACTGATACTGCTTCAAAGGAAGAACCACTTGTAGGGAAGCAGCCTACTCACGCTGTAGTAAATTCACATCAGTTTCCATTATGTGCCAGCCAGTCTGCTGTAACTAGCTCTGACGTCATAAATGTTGCGCAATACCTTAAAAATCAAGCAAATGAACTAAAACTTTTCTAGCATGTCAGAAATAATACTAAATTAATGTGTGTTAAATATCAGTTCGATAACTTCAGCCATTTCCGAGATTTGGACGTTTTTCTGGAAAAATCATTGGCGCAACAGAAAAAAGCTAGAAACTGATTCAACACGCAAGCATATATCCAGCAATAGATTAATTACTTTTTTACAAACTTATACATCCGCCGCCCCACATATGGTGCATCGGCCGGGAAATGTTTCTACAGTCTACAATTATTATTACAAACACATCCGCCGCCCCACATATGGTGCATCGGCCGGGAAATCAACTAAGTGAAAGTGATTTTAACTATTCGGATTCGCGAGTGAAATGCGACACGCAACTGAGTATAAAACAGTGAATGTGTTACGTGTGCATGTGGACGACGCAATTGGATTAACAACGCATCTGGATTGACGGAGCTGGCACTGAGTCTAGCGGTGCTGCCGGCATCGCGAGAAGCCAGTCTCGCCGCACCGCAGTCGTCCCCTGGAGCAGCCGGCGCAGAGCCTGCAATTGCGGGCCACGCAAACACACAACAGCCGTCGGAGAGCCGTCCGCAGCTCAACGTGCCACGTCGCATCAGGAATCCTGGTACGCCGCGCCGGCAACGCTATACGTCGTGCAGAAGGAACTAAGTTAAGTGAAAAGCTGTTAAAAATTTTACTAACCTGCACTAAAAGACTGTCAGCGATGGAACCGTCAAAAGAAGCTGAGGTTAAACTTAAATCAGAACCTATGTCTGTTGAGGGAACTGTAAATACAGACAACGGTTCAAGTGTAAATATGCATGAAAGTAGTAATGTTAAGGTGAAACATGAAGTATTGTCTCCTGACAGTAGTGTGCGAAGGGGCAATAATTCAATAATAGAGACCCCTGTAGTAAAGCGGAAAGTAGAAATTGTAAATTTATTGGATGATAGTTTCTCTGATGAATTAAAAATGAAACAGTCATCAGAGATGGTAGAATTTAAGAAGGAGCAGTTAGATATGACTAATCAATCAGAAGTTTCATTTGGGTTTGATGATTCTGGTATTGGAGCCAGTTTTTCGTCACCTGAGTGTGATAAAAAGCCAGCTAGTGAGCAACCCAAAGATGCTGGGGCTGTTGACTTAAATGTTATATTACAAGCAATAGCTGCCAGTAATGCACAAATGACAGCTGAATTAAAGTCTGAAATGGTGGCCAGTCAAACAAATTTTAATAAACGGTTTGAGGCAATGGACAATAAATTAGAATCCAATAATGCTGAATTAAAGTCTGAAATAAGTAAACAGGTCAAAAGCAGTATTGCTGAATTAAAGTCTGAGATTGTGGCCAGCCAAACAAATTTTAATAAACGATTGGAGGTAATGGACGATACTTTCAAGGCTGGTTGCAATAAGTTGAAAGAGGATCTAGACAGTTTGAATTATAAAATTGATTGCAATCATGAGGATATTAAGAAAAAGGTTGCTCAACAATTTTCTGAAATGTATAAGACAATAAAATCCGAAGTCGCTGAGGTTCGCAAAGACTTCCAAATGGAAGATGTGAAGCTGGAGCACAAGTTAACAGAAAAGATCGAGGCGGAGTCTGAACTGTGCTCAGATAGATTTAAAGATGTTAATATAAAAGTAAACATATGTCAAGCAGAAGTAGAAGCAATCAAAACTGACACTACTCATATTGTGCAAAGAGTAGATAATGTTGAAATGAAAGTAGAAAATATAAGTACTAACATTGCTAACATTGAGAGTAAAGTAGCTTCAGTAACTTCTGGTAATGGTAATGTACAACAAGTTGTAGCTGCAAACGCCGCTTTTATCGGGTGTCGGCAGTTCTTGCGGTTCGATCCAGATAAAAATATCCACCCGCTAGATTTCTGGAACGATTTTGAAGATGTGATTCCACCAACTTGGTCTGAGCGAGAGAAAATCTCATTTATTAGAAGCCATTTAGCAGGTGACGCCATGCGTTGGTCAGCTGATGTTATGTTGAAATGTAAAACATTAGCGGAATTTAAAACAGCTTTTATTAATGAATATTGGTCTAGCAATAAGCAAAATGAAGTGTTGAGAGAATTTTGGAGTGGAAAACGCTTCAATGCAGGCAAGGAATCTATTAAAGAGTTTGCTAGGTCATGGATTTCACGTTTGTCACATTTGGCGGAAAAGCTAAAACCAGAAATGATTATACTAGGTCTGGAAGCTAAACTGCCATGGTACTGGCAAACTAGAATTATATCAGCCCCTAGAGACAATCTGGATCGTTTCATTGAATATTTGGAACGTGTAGAACGTGTTGCTGCCAATGAGGAGCAAACACGTAATAACAGAAATGCTAATAACAATAGTAGTAATTTTAGGAACGAGCAAAATGGCAATGTAAACATCAGAACAGTAGGTGTTCACCATCCTAAGAGAGGTAGGAATTGGGGAAATAATTATCCGAACCAACAATGGCGTCCAAGGGATAATAATTTTGTTCCAAACAGAAATATGCATGTAAACAACAGTACGGGAAGTAAGGCTATGCCAGCTAACTATAATGAAAATAAAGGAAACAGTAGTAGACCTAGGCAGGAAAACTAGTTCCCGTCTATGAGGACACTGGCGCTCACCAGGCGGTTACTTTTCCTAAGCCAGTAGTTAAGGGAATTGGTAAGACAGATCAGAATACTCAAACTGAACAGATGGATGAAATGTCGGTAGCACCTAAGGATACAACAGAAATATTAGATCACTCACAGTATTTGATAGATACCGTGTTAGAGACGCTTTCTAAGTGGGAAGAGAAAGAGAAGGTGCAGCAGTGTAATAGTAGGGATGAGCTACAAAATACTGAATTGTCAGGTGAAGAAGCAGAAGAAATTCATGCTTATATTTACGATGAGGATGATGTGCTCTTATCTAAAGTGCCTGTGCAGGATGTTGATAATGTACTAATAGATTTAGAACAGGAGATAAGTGGGAATGTAGAGGGTAGGCAGTTTGGGGTCGATGAACCCAGTAGCTGTGACCAGTTGTCACTTGAGAAGGAAACCGACGATAATGGTGAAAGTGGTTTAGCTGTAACTAATGTTATGCCCGGTCTGGAGGCGCAGAATCGCTCAGACTACAGTAATTTGGGTCATGTTCAGCAAACTAAATGTAATGAAGTCGTGCGGTGTTTTGATTTAAAATTAATAGACCGACTGGAAAAAGCAGCTGAGAATGTAATTCAGGAAACCCCTACACACTGTGACCTAAATGTAATGAAGACAGATGTTGATCACTTTAGTTGGAGACAAATCCAAAAGGAACTACTAGATGAATCTGAGGAACCACCTGTACAACCTAGAATAAGCCACACTATAATAATAGTGAATATGTTGGGTATCAATGTACGTTGTCTCTTAGACAGTGGAAGTGAGGTGAGTGCAATATCTCAATCCTTCTTTGATGTATTACCTGGTAAAGACAAACTTACTGTAATGAGGGTATCAGGACTAAGAATAATTGGTGCTACTGGCAAGGTGTCAAAAACGGTAAAGCAAGAAGCTTTACTGCCCTTTAACATTAATGGTAATTTAATTGATCATCCATGTTTAATTGTAAACAATCTCAGTATTGAGGTTTTAATTGGCATAGATTTCTTGTCAAAATATCAGAGTGTTGTTGACTTTGAAAGAAGCCAGTTAAAAATGGTCTTGCCAATAACCGGAGTAATTACAGTCCCTTTTAGTGATAAACATGTAGTAACTGATGATGGAACTTGGGAGCTGCCTATACGAGTTCTGAAAAATAGGAGGTATTGGGACGAGGATGTTAATCTTGGTACAAGTAAGCTAAACACAGAAGAAGAAGAAGAAGCAATTATTTTAGACAAAATGGAAACTAAATTGCAGGGAATCGATAGGATTTCAGCCAATCAGAAGGAAGAACTGAGACAGGTTCTAAAAAGGCATCATAAAGTATTTTCAGATCGACCTGTCAGATTCATAGGTAGCCAATGAATGCTGTAGGGAGGAGGTTGTTCTGTAACCTCTACACAGTGTGGCAGCTGTGCAGTCCCAGCTGTGTGAGATCTTCTTTCCCATTTCAGGTCTCACTCATTCTTCATCTTTCCTATCTACAAAAATTTCGACATCTTCTTCCAACACAAAAATTTCCGGTATGGTTATCAAACCAATAATAAGCTAATGAATGTTGTAGGGAGGAGGTTGTTCTTTAACCTCTACACAGTGTGGCAGCTGTGCAGTCCCAGCTGTGTGAGATCTTCTTTCCCATTTCAGGTCTCACTCACTCTTCATCTTTCCTATCCACCTAAAATTTCTAACTCTTCTTTACAGCATTAAACCAATGAATGCTGTAGGGAGGAGGTTGTTCTGTAACCTCTCCACAGTGTGGCAGCTGTGCAGTCCCAGCTGTGTGAGATCTTCTTTCCCTTTCAGGTCTCACTCATTCTTCATCTTTCCTATCCCCAAAAATTTCGACCTCTTCTTTCATACATTAAATTTTCCGGTATGGTTATCAATACAGCATTAAGCTAATGAATGCTGTAGGGAGGAGGTTGTTCTGTAACCTCTACACAGTGTGGCAGCTGTGCAGTCCCAGCTGTGTGAGATCTTCTTTCCATTTCAGGTCTCACTCACTCTTCATCTTTTCTATCCACCTAAAATTTCTAACTCTTCTTTACAGCATTAAACCAATAAATGCTGTAGGGAGGAGGTTGTTCTGTAACCTCTACACAGTGTGGCAGCTGTGCAGTCCCAGCTGTGTGAGATCTTCTTTCCCATTTCAGATCTCACTCATTCTTCCTCTTTCCTGTCTTCAAAAATTTCGACCTTTTCTTTCCAAATACTAAAATTTTCCGTTATGACTATCAAGCCTTGAGTTATGTAACCATTCTATCTACCGATTAGTGAAAAAAAAATACCTAATGTGACAAACCTAATAGTGACAAACAATAGAGAAGTATGAAGTAATTAAGATAAAATATATTGGAGTAACAAGTATGTGTAGAAACCTGGTAATATAGTAAGTACAAAGTGTTGTTTTATTGGGAATGGTCCACCAACAGTAATTTAAAAAGATATATGAATTCATGTACAAGCAGGATCTGAAATGGTAGTGAAACCTAGTGTATGCTGTAGAGCTAACTAATTAATAATAAAAGAGATTGCTTAGTGTTATGAAAAATATGCAGATAAGTTGTAAGGATAAACTCACCTGGTATAGCAAGGAAAGGCAGTGTAATGGAATTGAGCAGTGTTTGTGGTTGAGACGTGAAGGACACGTCCCTGAAGTATTTATAAGGTTGGAGCTGGCCATTATTTAGTGTAGTGTGTGACAGGATACACCTACACGTATTGAGGTTATGAGTTGGAGGCGTGAATGCGACCATAGGTACCCTTATGTTAGATGAGACAGAGCAGCTCATGGTGTCCTATAGGTTTAAGGAATTTAGCATTACGCTCGTCCATAATTACTTGATGCACTTTAGTGGTAGGTCCGAGAGAGACTACCTGAGGTTTCAGCGTCCGATTGAGTGGAAATGGATTGCCACGTGAGCAAACTGATCAGCTGCAATACACTAAAGATATGAAATAAATGTGCTATCCTATGCTTTAAATATTAATAGAGTGAGTGTTAAATAAGTACATACACTAGCAAAATAAATAAATAACATACTGACAGAAGTAAAACATTATTTTAGCTCCGCATAAATACACTTCAAAGTAAGTAAGTACGTAATTGCAGATGTGGAACTGACAACAGCAGAGGACCAATAAGTGGATTTAGTAGTCAACTAAACGTAGTGTGTTTTGAACACTCAAAACTGTACTATTACCTAAAGTTACTCACATGTACAAAGAAGCTAAAAAAAAAAAAAACAACCACTAATCATACTCATACTATCTCTAAGAATAAAGTAATCAAAGATGAGTCAGTTAAGTAAATAAGATGCATATTTGTCAGGAATGTACCGAGCATTGGTTCAGTGTTCCGGCCCAGAAATAATAAATTCAGATTAAATATGATTTATGACTGTATGCCTTAGGAGCATAAATTTTCTCTAATACATGACTAAAGGCGTTTTGAGCCATTTGTTTAACGATTTTATGACAGTTAAGTAACCGCGAGAGTAATACTGAAAAAGTTCTGTTAACTTTGTTCCAGTAACATATTGGAAGATAAAATGTATATATCCCCATTTCATTGTGACCCACCCTTAGATATTAAGTGAACAGAGTCTGAGGCACTCTTTTTGTTTGTTCTACAGGACAAACCAGATAATGGCAGCCTGGTAGCTGCGTGAAAGCGTGGAGTGACTTGGACACAACTCACAGTGACCCCTCCCCTTTCCCCCATGTAATTTAGAGAGAACGTGAAGGACGCACACCATAGCAACTTCCCCTCCTCTACCCTTGTGAATGGAAGTGTAGGACGCCAGCCAAAGCGGCTACAACCACGTGTGTAAAAAAATTATTTGTGAACTTTTTCTTTCAGGTTTAGAAAAGACTGCTAAGAGATAATCATCTGTTTATGTATCAGTTTATTTTCTTTGAATTTGTGTATGTAAAAATGTATTTAATGGATCTAAGATAATTTTTCAATTTGTATGTGTTTGTTTGTCTAAGGCAAAATGTATGCCAAAATATTTCATTGACTTTGCTTAAAATTTTGAGTAATGACATTGTTTAAGAGGCAGTGAACATGCCCACAATTTAAATAATTAATGTAGGTAATCAGTTTTCTTTAATGTTTCTACATGTTTATATTTCAATTTTGATTTTCATAGGGAGTTAAACTGTACTCTTGCTTCCCTTTTTGTAATTAAAATTTTTTTTTCATTCATTAACATTCATAAACAAAAAATTTAAGTAGAGGGTGATGTAGGGAAGCAGCCTACTCACGCTGTAGTAAATTCACATCAGTTTCCATTATGTGCCAGCCAGTCTGCTGTAACTAGCTCTGACGTCATAAATGTTGCGCAATACCTTAAAAATCAAGCAAATGAACTAAAACTTTTCTAGCATGTCAGAAATAATACTAAATTAATGTGTGTTAAATATCAGTTCGATAACTTCAGCCATTTCCGAGATTTGGACGTTTTTCTGGAAAAATCATTGGCGCAACAGAAAAAAGCTAGAAACTGATTCAACACGCAAGCGTTTATACAACAGCAAATTATTATTTTTACAAACTCATCCGCCGCCCCACATAAATTCATTTATTTTTCTACAAACAACTCGCCGCCCCACACACTAATCAAGAGAAATTGCCTACATTTACATTTCTTTTTATTATTTGTCAAAATTAGCAAATATTAAAATATTTTTTACGACTCTAGGCCGTTATCATTTGAACAATGGCGTTGACCTCTGCGCTAACGTTCCCTATATAATTTGCATAAATTATTTAAGTCACTCACTTCATTAGTGTAGGATCTGTTACAGTAAAACATTAGCGACACTTTTAAGTAACATTTGATTATATTTAGTCTAGATATAACATGAAACTTACACGTTTTCGTGCCTCGTTACAAAATGGCTTCTTACACGACCAAGAAACAAAAGGGAAATCTGTGCGATCCTTTATCAAACGGAACCGATCATATTAGTTGATTACGTAGTCTTTCGATTTTTCTGCGATAATATTTATTTCATTACAACGTCAGTTTTGTTATATTTGTGAAATTCTTCAATATTGTTTTTTCACGTTACGTGGCGTACCGCCACACCACCATCATCCTCCAGATGCCTTAAAAATGTCACACTACCGCTCGATGCGCAGATGACTTTACTTGAGGTCGTGACTAAGGAGGAGGTCATTGCAGCTAAACTGACCAGCACGCCTCACAGATCGCCAGCATCCGACGGTCTGCCGTTAGAGTTTTACAGGACCTACCGCCGATTACTGACCCTGCCTTGACGGACGTATGCCACGACTTGCTGTCCACTGAAGTACAGCTTCCTGTTGCTTTCCTCGAGGGATTGCTCGTTCCTACGCATAAACCAAGCGGTGGAACCTCCATCGGTGACTATCAACCCTGAACTGTGATATGAAGCAATGCCAGTGTCTGGCAAACTAACGTTGTAGAACTGCTGCAAAACACAAAATTAGCCACTCGATTATTCACAAAGTTTCTGTCCACATGCAGTGCATTTATGACAGTTAACTGTTTCGAAACCAGTGACTCATCAGAAACAGCGTCGTGCTACTAAAGTAACATGTCAACCTGTCATATAGCTCTCCTCATGATCACAATATTGTTCACTAAAGTCACAATTTGTGAATGTTAAATTTCATTAGACGCGTTAAACTGGTCATAAAAGATAGTAACACTTAGCATGTGGTGCCCCATGATCAGCCCTTTTGAGGAGGCGATCATAACATCCAGAGTGCCTTATGTCGGTACCGTGAAATGATCGCGCATGTGCAGTTGTGGCGCATCACAGGGGTCATGGCCTCCCTGGATTTCAGTCAGGCCTTCGATAGGATTATTGATCACTCCTGTCTGACAGCGGTGATGCGGAATATAGGACTCCCAGACAGCTTCGTGGAGGTCATAATGCATCTCCTCTGGGGCGCGACATAAAGGATCCTGTGCAGTGGTCGTCTTACGCCGTCCATTCTGATACAACGATCCGTGCAGCAAGATGTCCTCTTTCTGAGATCCTGTACACTCTCTCTATGGAACTGTTACTTTGCAGCCATCGTCAACGACTCACCGGTATTACTCTTGGCGGACACACTTTTTGTTGCATGGCCTATGCAGATGACCTGGGCCTCTTCCTGCGCAACGGCAACGACGTACAGGCAATGCTGGAGTGAGTGGAGCCCTACAGCGCTGCTTCTGGTGGCGTCTTTAATATTCGCAAATCTCGCGCATTGCGTATAGGCCGTGGGTTGCCCGGTGAATGCGTCGCTCCCCTGCGGATCTGCGACATGGTACGATGTCTGGGTACTGAATTTACAACCTAGCTGCAGTGATCCGTAGCGCTTAACAGTAGGCGCTTATGACGCCGTATCCGAGCAGAGATTCTTGACCATCGACTCCGAACCCTAGATTAACTGCAACGGACCGTTTTGCTGTCTACATAGTATCGCGAATCCTGCACGTGGCCCAGACTTTCCCCATACCTCCGTCAATGGCCAGACGCATGTTGGCTGCAGTGGTTTATTTTGTCACTCAAGGCTTGTTACTCACAGTCATCTATGAGTCCCTCACCCGCCTGAAGGACAAAGAAGGCCTGAGTCTCTCACGTTCACCATCGAGCAACAGACCTCTTTGTAAGCACACACGTTCAGATGTGGCGACACAGTTTGATATGCATCAGCAGCCAATTGACGAGGGCCCTTACCCCGAGCTCATTCGTTGCCGCAGTACCACTGACAGACGTCCCAACGGCCTTTTTCTACTTGAGCTATTTCTTTCTTCAATATAGCTATGTCAGGATTGTACTTCTTCCTCCACATCCACCGACGATCAAACAGTATATATCTCACTGCAATAGCAACGTTTTACTATTTGTAGATGACAAGCAGTAGGTTGCGTTGTAGATCCAAAGCTACTAGCATAAATATCCAACAACTTCATGTGAAGTGTATAAACAAATGCATACGTCCACTTTGTTGCCAAACGTGCTATAAAACTAGAAACTTCACACAGCGTAAATAAACAACTTAGTATGCCTCAACTCAGTGACGCATGTGTCTACTCCGTATTGTATGCAAACTAATGTAAAAATATTTGACAGTAATCGCTCATTGTACAAATGTAAACATTTTTACAAAAAAATGGGTCAAATGACTCTGAGCACTATGGGACTAAACTTCTGAGGTCATCAGTCCCCTAGAACTTACAACCACTTAATCCTAACTAACCTAAGGACATCACACACATCCATGCCCGAGGCAGGATTCACACCTGCGAGCGTAACAGTCGCACGGTTCCAGACTGTAGCGCCTAGAACCGCTCGACCACTCCGGCCGGAAAACATTTTTACAAAAGGTTCCTTTAAATGTTAATATATCACAGTTTTGAAGAAGAAAAATAAAGAAATAAACCCACTGAAGATAGCACAAAAGACGCCGAAACATGTCTGGGTGGAAACTAAACAATAAAGATGTCTTGTACAAGACAGAATTCCTCTCCAATCTGCAATATTCTTAGCAAGCACAGAAAGAAGAACTTCAATATACACAAGATAATAAGGAGCTGTTAGTGTAGTGATTTTTCAGCTACGACAGTTAAAGGAAATTGTGCCGGTTGTGATGAGTTAACTCTTGTAGTGCAGTCGAGTGTATCTGGGTAGGCCAAATTAAGTCACCAAGACACCACCATTTTCGCCTATGGCGATGCTGCTGCACAGTACACTAAAGTTCGAAGATTTTATTTCATTATTTCATTCTCTCCATGTTGCTGGCATTCACTGGTTTGTTGTTTTCATTTATTCTGCAGAGTAGAGGGTATCTTGGACTAGTGTTTTTCTATTTCTAATTTTTGCTCTCTTTTTGATTGTTTATTTAATGTAGTTAGGGAGTCAGATTTTAATTGGTTATATTTTAGGTTTTGGTATTCTGTGCTAAGATTGATTATTTTATGTTTACTTATTCGTCTTGTACTGTTATGTTATTAATTTTGGTATAATATTTCTTGCCCTTTTATCTTAAAATAGTTGAAATTGAAGGGAGCAGATTCTTTAATCGTGTGGTCTATTGCGTTAGATACGAAGTTTCGTGTTTTGGTAAACTAAACATTGAATTTCTTACCTGGGTCATTTTCATTATGCTCTAGGAGTTATAGAAATTGTTCGGTTAATTTTAAATACTGTCAATGATTTGCACCCACGCAACCTGTAAGCGTACTGTTATATCGCTGGCTTAGTTGTGGAGTATCTTTGCGGGCAGCCGCGTCTGCAGCGTCGAGCACGGCACACGGAACTGTTAAGTTGTTTTGTGGGTAGCTCTGCATGCAACAGGCATTGTTATTATGGAAATGCAAGTGTTGCTGCAAGTGCTAATACAGTAAAGTTGAATGTGGAAGTGATTCAGAGAAAAGTGCGTAATGATGTATTTAAAAATAAGCAGTGCCGCCGATAACGTATTTGTGTATTCTCTCGTTGCGTGTCGCACAGCATCAATCATTCGCGCCGTGTTCGGTCTCCCAGATGAACTAATATGAATCAGTAATACTATTTACCACAAAAGAGAGCATTTAAGTGCCAGTGTCTTGTAGCGAGCATGAGAATGTGCGTTCGATCATCGCGTTTCCGCATCATCAACAATCAACCGCGCCGTGACGGTTACGCGCATGCTCGTACAATTGAGAACTGTGAACTGTAAATTAATTTTATGAGCAGTGTTATATTATTACTAGTGTCAAGGAGGACTGGCACCAGATATATGTATATGTGACGAGCGTAAGAACTTTCGTTCGATCATTCGGCTTCCGCATCATGAACAATCACCCGCGTCGAGTGGGTTACACGTACGCTCGTCCAAGTGATATTGTAGACAGATAATCGTCAAGAATGTTAACTGGGATAATAAGTTATAACTTAGAATGTAAACAGTGCAACCTGTGATTTCTATTATCGTCTCAGAATATAGTTGTTCGTACCAGATATAGGACAGTGTTGTGTTTGATGTTCAGTGGAACCCCTAACCCGCTTGCATATTTAGATTCATAATTTCAGGCAAGTCGGTCAGCAGTGTGGAGCAGAAGAATGCGACCGCCGCCGTATTATCAGGTACATGGTGTGGACAGGGCGCACGGTCAAAAAGCGGTTAGAAGCGAAAAATTCCAGTTTAAGGGACCCTCGCCATTAGTACCCTCGGGCGTGTTACAAACTCCCATTCACTTTTCTTTTTCGCTGTTGATTGAGCCACGGATTTAAGAAAAAGAAGCACTTACATTTGTAAATCTGCATATAAATTTTATGTGCGATTTGACAGCGGCTGATAGATAGCGAACAGAAAATATTCATGATACGACAGAGATATTTACCTCTGAATCTTGCTAGTCGATACCTAGTTGTATGAAAAAGTTACTCGTTACCCTGAAAATGGTGATTTCCAGTACAACCAAGTCTTCGCGTGAGCATGCACGGGGATGAACCTGTAAGGTAAAGTTGATCACTAGAAGACGCCAGGGCCTAGCAAGCTAACGCTCCATAATTGCTGCAAACACACACTTAGCGACTCGTTTATTCACAAAGTTCTTGTCCACATGCACTGGATTTACGGCAGTTAAATGGTTTAGAAACAGCATCATACTACGCAAGTAACATGTCAACCTGTCGTATAGTGCTCCTCATGTTTTCCATATTGGTCACTGAAGTCACAATTTAATAACGTTAAATTTCATTAGACACGTTAGACTGGCCATAAAAGTTAGTGCCACTAAGGTTTACCGACTGTTTTCGTTTGAAACCGATGTTACAAGCTGTCTACTAGATTTGATCTTTAGTAATCCTAATAGGCATTTTAAAGTAAAAATTCTCTGTGTACTTCTCAGATTGGTTTCTACCAGTTTTAATTATCTAATTTGCGTTAGTAGACATTGCTAGATCCACTTTTTGCTTTTCTGTTCTTTCCAGAGTCAAAAGATGGAGAAACTAGTAATTCATTTATTTCTTGGTTACCACACTCATCTACCATGTGTTCAATGTCATTCATTCCTGGTAGCAGATATTCTTTAAGCCCTGAATTTAAATCGTCCAACGGAGTGATGCTATTGTTATTGTACGAACACATGTAAACGCAATTTACATGAAATAATCTGTTTTATTCACGTTGAGAAATATTTGAAAATATATTCTGTCGTTTCTTGAAAACAATTAGTTACTGACCATTCCTGAGATTACGTAGAACAAAAATGTGTGATGGTTTTTAATACTCACTGATCAATTACGATAAAAATAGGAGTTTACTGCAGCTGTCTGAATATCCAAGCAAAGTTATTGAGTCGATATTGAAAGAACTATGGTCCCTTAACAGATGTAAAGCTTACACTCTGCCAAGACGCAGCGGGAACGCTGGCGTATGTGGTTTGTGAGGTACTGGATATGAATCTAAAAACCTTGACAAAAACGAGAATAACTCAGTTTTTTTATACACACAATCAAACACCCATAGAGATTCTAAAACCTTTTGGATGTTAATCCTATACCACGATAGTATACAGATAAGAGAAAAAGTGGGTGAACTACAGAGGGATAGAATCCGACATCAGACTTTTCCCACAAAAGTCAATAAATTCAATAACTTCATTTAAACAGAATTACTGCAACACAAATAGGTAGTTCCCAAAATTTTGCCCAGATGTAATTTTCTGTTGTGAGGGACTCCGTTTGTCACAATTTCTGCTGGATATAATTGCAAGTAATTCAGAAGTTGGAAAATTTTGCCAATATAGCGTTTTGTTTTGTAAGAGACCTGTTTAAGCTAAATTTCAACGATCCATCGCTCATGAACACTCCAGAACGGTACCAGAGAAGTGTTCTTGGCTTTACATGAATTCGGTTTCTGGCAACCTGACGCAAGCAACCAACGTGCCAAAAATGTGCAAATGAGCAGAGTTGCGTTGACTGAAAAGTAGAACCCCTGCACATGTATCGTTTTCTTCGAATCTTGAGGTATGGAATAATCCCCATGGCGAGAGTTCTGACTCACTGAGATCCTAAGCTCTTCTGCGGTTAAAATTTGATTCAGTGGGTTTAGGCATCATGATGAGACAGTTTAATTGAGTGTTACAGGCATTAGTGGGGTCGATCAAAGTTTACCGAATGAACAGCTAATGATCTTGTTGCTTGCTAGTTGGGACAATCAGACCATCCGGAATTATGATGGTCACTCGGGGTTATTATCGTATCCGGACCAACGTCGCCCCGCTTTCAACTGCTATGCATCTTCATTAAACAGTTATCTCTCTCGTTCACTCTGTTACCTGTTTTATTTCTTTATTAGATATGAAAGATACGCTTCGTTTGGTCTTTGTTTTCATTTGTTTCCTGAGAACATACCGGATCAGTTGAGAGCATTTCACTACATCATACAATTTAACTTTCAAAAATCTTAAAACTTTTAGCATTTCACGCTCAAAAATACTCTTGAATGCTCAAAAATGCTTTTAAGTACTCTTAAATCCACTTAAGTAGTCAACAATGTCCTAATGCGAAACAAAATACTGCGTTACTCAGATATTCGTTTCCTTATAGAAGACGGAGAACATTACAAAACTTTCGAGAACAGTCCAAATCATTTAAATATTGGATAACCTGGAACTTTCTGGAACATTTCAGATCATTCTAAAATATTCAAGAACACTCTAAAATGTGAAAGAATCCTCTGGGATAATCTAAAGTACTCTGTAGTATTCTAGAACATTCGAGATTCCTTTAGAACATTTGAAAGCATTCATTAAAATTCTAGAATATTTGTAAAAAGTCGACAACGGGACTTAAAAAAACTAAACTTTCTTTTGCTCACCAGTCTTTTGAGTGGTTTGAAGCGGCCGAAAACGACCTCTTCATCTCAGAGTAACACGTGCAACCTACGTCCTCAATTATTTGCCAGATGTATTCCGGTCTGTGTCTTCCTACACAGATTTTATCCTCTACAGCTCCCTCTAGTACCATCAAAGTTATTCCCTGATGTTTTAACAGATGGCCTACCATTCTGTCCCTTTTTCTTGTCATTTTTTCCAATATATTCCTTTCCTCCCCAGTTCTGCGCAGCACCTCCTCATTCCTCACCGTATCAGGTCACCTAATTTTCAACATTCGTCTCTGTAGTACCTCATCTCAAATGCTTCGATTCTCTTCTGTTTCGGTTTTCTCACAGTCCATGCTTCACTACCTACAAACCAATAAATACAGTACTTATAAGGCTAAACTAAATGATCATATTCTCGATACAGTCGTATTTAATTCACTGCAAGAGAGCTCGGCTTCCCTTTCACTTTATTTCATACTTAAAGAACTTACTCCGTTACCATACCTGCTTATGAATTATATCTGTCGTTTTATTAATTGGTGAGCAAATACATAAATTCTTTGGGGCTACATATAACCTCGGGAAACACATTATTCTTTTAAACAACACCACAATATTTTAATACTTATACTTGTACCTTATTTATAGTGGTACAAAATGCTAACGTTACTGGAAATTACAGTCTTTTGAAATGGCACTTCGCTAGGTATGAGGAGAATCCTCAGGATAAATACCTTTTTCCTGTATCTTTTCCTGCTGTTATTGTTGCTTCAGTTATATTGTTTGATAATTATCGCGGCCATTCTTTTTCGAGTACATAATCTTGGTGGATCTAAATTTCTCAGCAAAGTATTTGGTGATGTATTTTTAATCTTAAATCACGTAAAGGCCTTCCTGGACCTTGTATCGAATTCAAAAATTATGTTGGGAAAACTGCCCTTCATAATAATTCTGAATTACGTCGTAGATCTTGTAGTGTTCTATCTAACGCTAAAAATTAATTTTTATATTCCATTGTACATTCGTCCCAAATGATCAATACACACTGTTTTAAAAGCTGACCACGTCCATATTCTCTTAATACTTTGCAGAATGGAAATTCCAGTTTTGCAAACGTTAACGGCAGTTTCAAAGCAGAATAACAGTTCGTCCTCATTGCATTAATGATGCCACAATTCTAAATATGTCAATGTAAGAGTAGTCTCACTTCTAGCACGTATTTGAACCATTAACTGACACTTCAAAATGTCATTGTGGTACCTCATGGTGCCTACAGGTAGAATTCGCCATCATTACCTCTGTTCACATGTTCCACGACGAAATCATAAGGTGTTTTGATGTTCTGTTAACAATGTTCTGTTTCGAGCGGTGTATTGCAGTAGTTCAGCACATTAAAATTTTTCTCTTTCAATATTTCGGAATTCAATGTTACGATCTTCGTGGTGCTTCTTAGTTCAGCTGAAGTTTGACTGCTTATTGTTAAGTACTTACCTTCCAAACGAATAAGCGCTTAATTATACATCTCTCCAACGGACTCGATATTTAATTCCAGAAGAAGTTTTACATCTGACTCAAGACAACATCATTCATTCTGTCTTTGAATTTTTCCCACAACTAAATGGATTCGATGGACTACACTCAATGTTAATTTATTACCTAACACCCTAAAATTGGACTTAATATGCTGTTGACATCCATTCACTACAATTCATTTCACTTTCCTGTCGCTTTCACTTTTCATTGATCCTCTGTAATTGATTTCTAAAAGCTCACTGACGGATGCGTCTCGCCTTTGCCTATATATACCCTCATGAACTGAAACACATCCCTACCACAACAGTATAATTAAAAATTCGAGAACATTCTCGAACATCTTTAAAATTCTTGAGCACTCACAGACATTCCGAAAAATTCCAAAATATTCTGAAACATTGTTGAAAATTCTTGAATCTTCTGGAAGATATTACAAAATTCTGAAACATTCTACTACAATCTTAAACATTGTCGAATATTCTAAAAGGAGCATTCTAACCAATCTCAACCAGTTCCGCACTGGGTTCCCACTGCTTCACTAACTTCCCAGAGGACATCCAGTGGTGCAATGCCCTCTTTTGACACACATGTCTTAGAATCCAACCTCTGCATTTCCAAATCGAAACTTTTTCCGCGGATGTGGAATAAAGAAACTGCCGTACTATGTAAACCCTACAGAGGTGTGGGAGTGGTTGTGGAGTTATAGCGGCATGCACAGACAAACAGGTTTATATTTATTATATATAGTTTCCTCTGATTACTGTTCACTGACTGAGAATTGTCTACTGGTCCAATAATGACTACTTACTACCCAGGTACTTTTGCCACCTATTTCAGTCCCTTTCTACCTTTTTATATTGTGTCAGCTACATTATTTCTCTATATAAAAAGCAATGTTCCGACTGACTGACTCTCTTATTGACTCATCAACGCCTAGCCCAATCCGCTAAGGCTAGAAACTTAAAATTTGGAGATTGCTCTTGTACTGTGGCCATCGTTTAAGAAGGGAGTCTTCGAAATTCCACCCCTCAGGGGGAGAAATAGGAGATGAAATGTTTCTCTGAAACTATGTCACTATTAAGACAATTTTGAAGCCACACATACAAAAAAAAAAACTGCTATTTGGTTTCTCTGTCAGAAGTAAAGAAATCCATGTTTCAGCAGTTTTGGGCGTTTACTCCCTGTTGGGGTGAAATTATGGTGAAAGTTTTTTTAAATAAATCGTTATTAAAGAACTATTGAAGTTTTTTTTAAATCTATGTCTATGATTGCGTTGTTTGGGGGAGAAGACCAGGCAGTAAGGTCATCGGTATCGTCGGATTAGAGAAGGACAGGGAAGGAAGTCGGCAGTGCCCTTTCAAAGGAACCATCCCAGCATTTGCCTGGAGCGATTTAGGGAAATCACGGAAAACCTAAATCAGGATAGCCGGACGCGGTATTGAACCGTCGTCCTCTTGAATGCGACTCCAGTGTGCCAGCCACTGCGCCACCTCGCTCGGTATCTTCGTCTATAAAAATCAGTATTTGACTTCTTGGAAACAAGTAAAAAAATACATGTTTCAGTGTTTTTGGAAATTCAGCCTCTAAGTGGGTAAATAGGAGATGAAATATTTTGTGAAATATTTGATTATGAACGCATTTTGAAAGGTAAACCTATGAACATTTATATTTGGCTTTGATCTGGCGTAACAACAAGCGCCTCCACGAAATTCAAGAAAGGAAGAGCAGAGAGGGCTTTGAGACGACGTCAGCCAGTAGTACGCTGGACGGTATGCAGCGCCGGCACTTCATGTGCACAGTAATGCTTCTTTGTCTCTTTCTCCAGATTCATGGATCCCGAGGGAGCCGCGGCCACAGCAGCCGCCAAAAGGTGTCATCAGGACATCGTGGCACAACCCCATGGAAACGGAGCCTTCGCCTCCTCTGCGTCCTCTCGTCCTGCCAATGGAGTTGGATCCACGAACACCACAGCAAAATGGCTCTGGGCACTATGGGACTTAACTTCTGAGGTCATCAGTCCCCTAGAACTTAGAACTACTTAAACCTAACTAACCTAAGGACATCACACACATCCATGCCCGAGGCAGGATTCGAACCTGCGACCGTAGCGCTCGCGCAGTTCCAGACTGTAGCGCCTAGAATCGCTCGGCCACCCCGGCCGGCCCAACATCACAGCAGCCTGTGCCTTCTACATCTGGTTATTGCCATCAGGAGGTGGACCCGTACCCTTCTGGTCGTTTTCCGAGGTACGTATCCACCAGAGCGAAGGCCGGATGGAGGGGTACGACCGGAAGCTTGCTGTCCCCTGCAGCCACAACTTCCGGCCCAGCGAAGCTCCTGCCTCTGCCGCCGTTTCCGCGCTCCCTACACGACGACGGTCCGTCGTTTTTTTTTTTGGGGGGGGGGGGGGAGGGGGTGGAATGTTCCGGCGTAACTACAAGCACCGGCATGAATATGAAGAAAAGAAGAGCAGTACGCTGACTAGGACGACACCAAGACAGGAGCGGCATCTATACGAAAAGAATATAAGTGCCGTGCCACATAGCCATGGCCGGAGTGAAATACGAGTCGTCATACAAACGCTATAGCAGTGACTTATGAACTGTTTTGTTTTGCTTGCATTGAAATTGTGTATACTGAAGGACACTGATTACTTACATGTCGCCATTTGCTTGCGGCACACCTTTGTGAATACGCAGAGTTAAGTATTGTCAATTTAACTTACTATAATAAACTCCATTAATTTGATTTGCTTGAACTGTTGTCTAGCGAGCCTAGAAAAGAGGTTCCTAGGCACCGTATATTAGGCGAGTGGGCAGGATATTACAGGCCTCTTGGTCAGAAATAAAATATATGCATGTCATTGTTTTTGGAAATTCAACCGCTATGGGGGTGAAATAGAGGATGAAGGTCTTCGTGGAAATATTTTATTATTTGAGCATTTTTGAAGCTAAATCTATTAAATTTTGCATTTGGCTTTTTTCTCAGAAATAAATAAACATCCATATCACTGTTTTTGGTCATTCAAACCCAAAGAGGGTGAAATAGCGCCAGAATGATTCACTGATTCATCATTGCCCAACCTAAACCTCTAAGGATAGAAAATTGAACTTTGGAAAAGTGTGGACCTATACTTTAAGTATTATTTAAGAAGCGACTGTTCGAAATTCCACTCCTGAGGCGTGGAATAGGGGATGATAAGCTTTTTGAAAATGTAAAGGTAATTCTGAAGACAGAACTACAAACACTGGTATTTGGTTTCTCAGTCTTAAACATAAAATACGTGTTTCAGCATTTTTGGAATTTCAGCCATTAAGGGGTAAAATAGTGGATGACAGACTTTTTGGAAATCAATCATTATTGCAGAACTACTAAAGTAATTTGTTTGGAAACTTTAAAAAATATGTGTTTCAGTATTTTTGGAAATTCAGCCCTATAAAGGGAGTGAAATAGACTACAAATATTTTTATGAAATTATTTCTTTATGAAAACATTTTCAAAGTTAAATGTATGAAAATTTGTATTTGGTTTCTCTATTAGAAATTTAAAAACATTTTTCACAGTTCTTAAAAATTCAAACCCTTAAGAGATGAAACAGGGATTGAAAATTTTTAAGAAAATATTCGTTAAATTAATAAATTTTTAAAGCTGAGTGTATGAAAATTGGTACTTCACTTCTTGGTTAGATTTAATGGAATCTGTGTTAGGGGATGATAGTTCCAATGGAAATATCATCCAAATAATACAAAAGGCATGATTAACAAAACCCTTGGACTCCCAACTACCAGAATCACTTTTTGGTCAAAAGTATAGTCCGAAAAGGCCATGTGTATATGGCCTCAATTAGCGTGAAAAGTTTAGAAGGTGTTACAATTTGTTAGCAACATAAAAATTCAATTAAAGTAAAACAAAAAATTGTACACACCGTACAGTCTACACAAGCGATTCAGCAAGCGCTAAGCTAGTTTATTATGATTATACTTCTTTTGGTCTTTAGCGAAATATACACATTTAATTCAGTCTGTAATTGACTCTTACTCAAGTATACTTGTTAGCACCTGCCTCCCTTAATCCGTCATCACGCCTGACCTACTCCAGGGCTATTTTTGAATCACTCCTGCAGTAGGAGACGGATGCGGTGCTGTAGGCACATCAGCGTAGGGAATAGGGTAGTGGATATCCGTTTCCAAGCCATATAGCTAGGAATGTGGATCCACTATTCGCAAGATGATGCACAAGCCACGTGCTTGTAAAGTCGCAGGAAAAGAAACGAATAGTTACAGCTGCGAAACGATTCGCGCGAGCCAAGCGAATCTGTCAAGTGCGTGTGGTATTGGGCCCAGCTGACACCCTTTGAGGCGCATGCGGCAGGGCGGCGCTCACCGACGTTCGTTAGGGCGGCGGCCGGCGGACGCTGCACGTACGCCGCCCTCGCCTCCCTCCTCCCCTGCCCCAGCACGGCTCGCATTATGCGTGGCCGCTCGGCTGTGTGCATGCTACGCGTGTGTGCGACCGCACGCCGCCCGCCGCAGCGAGGCGAGAGGACGGCCGCTGGCGCGGAAACCTGCGCTGCGGTGTAGCCGGCCAACCAGGCGCCGCGCCTCCGCCTGCATCCGCAGCGCCCGCCCCGCCGTCCGCCTACTTGTTTATGCGGCGCGCGCGGCTAAAGGAGGGGACGCGGGCGCCGCTACCCGAGACCTCGGGCCTCCACCGGTAATTCTGCTGCAGATACTCCGTGGAATTTTATAATTACAACACGAAAACTACTTTCTTGCCACTTGCGTGACTTTACTGTAGGACTGAGAGGTAAGAGCCAACAGGTTCACTCCATAAAACGCCATTGTCGTACCACGAAACAACAATTTTAGTTGTAACTAGGTTTTGCACATCCAAATCGCTAATGCTAACTACCTCAGGAACCAATTAAAAATGGTGATTAGAGTAACTCCAACCCGCAATTGAATACTGGCGCATCTACATCTACACTCCGCACCCACTTTAGGGTGTATTGCGGGCGATATTTATTGTACCAAGATAGGCGATCTTTTACAGAAGCTGGAAATTTAGCGCGGACAGAAATGCGAGAAGCTTATAACAGTTTCTACAGTTAAATTTTGTCTCCAAACCTGGTAGAAAGTCGAAAAAGATCCTGGTCGTGTGTAAAGTACGTTAGCGGTAGGAAACAATCAATGCCTTCTCTGCACGACAGCAATAGAAATACTGTCAAATGGTTCAAATGGCTCTGAGCACTATGGGACTTAACATCTATGGTCATCAGTCCCCTAGAACTAAGAACTACTTAAACCTAACTAACCTAAGGACATCACACAACACCCAGTCATCACGAGACAGAGAAAATCCCTGACCCCGAGAAATACTGTCGACGACAGTTCTGCCAAAGTAGAACTGCTAAACACAACCCTCCGAAATTTCTTCACCAAAGAAGACGAAGTAAATATTCCAGAATTCGAATCAAGAATTGCCACCAACATGAGTAACTTAGAAGTAGATATCCTCGGAGCAGTGAAGCAACTTGAACTGCATAATAAATGTGAGTCTTAGGGTACAGAATATATACCAGTTAGGTTCCTTACAGAGTATGCTGGTACAATATCTCCATACTTAACAATCACATACAAACGCTCGCAGGACGGAAGCTCCGTACGCAAAGACTGGAGAGTTGTACAGGTCACACGAATATTCAAGAAAGGTAGCAAGAGCAATCCACAAAATTACAGGACCATATCATTAACGTCACTATGCAGCAGGTTTCTGGAACATATATTGTGTTCGAACATTCTGAATTACCTCGAAGAGAAGGACATACAGTCAACATAGATTTACAAAACATCGTTCTTGTGAAACACAGCTAGCTCTTTACTCACACAAAGTGTTGGGTCATATTGACAAGGGATTTCAAACTGATTCCGTATTTCTTGATTTCCAGAAGGCTTTTGACACTGTACCATACAAGCGGCTTGGAATGGAATTGCATGCTTATGAACTACCGTCCCAGTTTTGTGACTGGATGCGAGATTTCCTGTCACAGTTCGTAGTAACTGACGGTAAGTCATCGAGTGAAACATAAGTGATTTCTGGCGTCCCCCTAGGTAGTGTTATAGACCCTCTGCTGTTCCTTGTCTATATAAACGATTTAGGAGACAGTCTGAGCATCCGTCTTAGGGTGTTTGCTGATGATGGTGTGGTTTGTCGTCTAGTAAAGTCATCAGAAGATCAAAACAAATTGCAAAACTATTTGGAGAAGATGTCTGTATGATGCGGAAACTGGCAGTTGACGCTAAATAATGAAATGTGTGAAGTCATCCACACGACTGCTAAAAGGAACCCTTAAACATAGATTACACAATAAATCAGTCAGATCTAACTTCAATTCAACTAAATACCTAGGAATTACAGTTACGAACAACTTAAATTGGAAAGAACACATAGGAAATGTTGCGGGGACGGCAAACCAAGACTGCGTTTTATTGCCAGAACACTTAGAAAATATAAGAGATCTGCTAAAGAGACTGCCTACACTACGCTTGTCCGTCATCTTTACCACGTAGCATCAACGGAGTACATCGGGAAAGTTCTAAGAAGATCAGCACGTTTTTTATTATCGCGAAATATGGGAAAGAGTGTCATTGATATGGATTTATGGTGGACATCATTAAAACAAAGGCGTTTTTCGTTGCGGCGGAATCTTCTCATGAAATTTCAATCACCAGCTTTCTACTCCGAAAATACATTGTTAACCCCGACCTACAAAGGGAGACACAATCATGATCATAAAATAAAGGAAAACAGAGCTCGCACAGAAAGATATAGGTGTTCGTTTCTTCCGCTCGCTGTTGGTGATTGGAATAGTAGAGAATTATTGGACGGTGGATCGATGAACGCTCTGCCAGGCACTTAAGTGTGATTTGCAGAGTATGTATGTAGATGTAGATATAGATTATCTCCGGTTTCCTGTTCCATTCGCGAATGCCGCGTTGAAGAATGACGTTCTGTTAATGCCCTATATGAGCTGTCAAGATTAGTATACAGAAGAATGGAAAAGAAAATTGAGTATCTGTTAGTTGACGCTCAGCTGGGCTTCAGGAAAGGTAAAGACATCAGAGGCAGTCGTGACGCTGCGCTTGATAATGGAAAAAAGCATTCGACAATGCGAAATCGTGCAAAATAACTGAAATCCTGAGTAAAATAGGAGTGGCCATAGGAAGCGATGGGTAATATACAGTGTGTGTAAGAATCAAGAGGGAAAAGTAAGACTTAAAGATCAAGGGGGAACTGCTGGAGTTAAAAAAATGTGTGGGACCAGAATGCAGTCATTCGCCCCTACTTTTCAATCTGTGCATAGAAGAAGCAATGATGGAAACAAAAGAAAGGTTCAACATTGGGATTAAAATTCAGAGCGAATAGATATCAATGATAAGATTCGTTCATTACGTTGCTCCTCAGTGAAGATGAAGAATAACTACAAAACCCATTGGAATGAGCAGTGTAATGAGTGCAAAATACGGCTTGGGAGTAAGTCAGAGTAAGACGAAAGTAATGATAAGTAGTATGAATGAGAGTAGCGAGAAATTTTAAGAAAAGAACTGGTGACCACGTATTAGACGAAGTTAAGGAATTCTGCTATCCTGTAAGCGAAATAGCACAGGACGGGTGGAGCAAAGAGGACA
Source organism: Schistocerca piceifrons (assembly GCF_021461385.2). Lineage (NCBI taxonomy): Eukaryota > Metazoa > Arthropoda > Insecta > Orthoptera > Acrididae > Schistocerca > Schistocerca piceifrons. The sequence goes on from NC_060138.1 coordinate 604,197,114, forward strand.
TAAAAAGCGAACAGCACAGGTAAAGAGGGAAGAAGATGTTTGTATCAAACACAGACCTTAATCTGGGGAAGAAATTTCTGAAAATGTAAGTCTGGGTTACAGCGTTGTATGGTAGTGAATCGTGGACTGTAGGAAAACCCGAAAAGAACAGAATAGAAGCGTTTGTGATGTGGTGCAAGAGTAGATTATACAAAATTTAGGTTCTCTTATGAAGCAAAGAAAGGTGAGGTTCTCCGCAGAACTGGCGAAGAAATTAAGATACCGAAAACACTGGCAAGAAGAAGGGATATGACGGTAGAAGATTTGTTAAGATGTCAAGTAATAATTTCCGTAATACTAGAATGGCTGGTAGAGATACAAACTATATGGAAACAGAGTTTGGAATACATAAGGCTAATTGGCGTCGGGTGCAAGAGCTAGTCGGAGGCGAATAAGTTACACAAGAGATGAATTCGTGGAGGAACATATTAAACCAGATAACTAATGACGCAAAAAAAAGAGTGACACCTAATTTCGGTAATTTTCTGCTCATCACCATTTGGCGAGATGCACTTGAGAGGAAGTAATATGGTACCCGACTATTCTTGGAGCGTACAACCTCGGAATTTCAACAGAAAACCTCTTCGTGGTGGCAATGCCCCTCTTGCAGCATTTTCCCCTTGAGTTAGCTGAGCATCTCCATAACGCTATCGCTCCGAGTAAAAGATCCCGTGACGATATGCGCCGATCTTCGTTGGGTCTTCCATACCTCTTCTATTAATGTAACTTGATAAGGGTCCCAGGTTGATGATCAGAACAGCACTCAAGAATCGAAAGAGATTTGTGAGACACTTTGATTAATTACATCTCCTTCAGATTCGCCCAACGAATCTCAGTCTCGAGTGTGCTTATCCTGCTATTTGCTTTACATAGCTGTTCCATTTTATGGCACTTCAGATGGTTACTCTTACGTACTTTATAGCAGGTACTGCTTCCGTTGTTTTGTTACCAGTAGTGTAATCGAACAGTAGTGGAACTCATTTGTTATTTATGCGCAGTCCGTTACAAAAAATGGCTCTGAGCACTATGGGACTTAACTTCTGAGGCCATCAGTCCCCTGGAACTTAGAACTACTTAACTCTAACTAACCTAAGGACATCACACACATCCATGCCCGAGGTAGGATTCGAACCTGCCACCGTAGCGGTCGCGCGGTTCCAGACTATAACGCACAGAACCGCTCGGCCACCCTGGCCGGCTAATCCGTTACATTTATTTATGTTCAGGGTTAACTGGAAGACCCTGCACCAGTCGTCGACCCTACAGTTCATTGCAGTGTTCCGAGGTTGTATCCTTCCTATAGACAACATCATCGTCCGCGAATAGTCTTAAATAGCCTCCAGTGTTAGTGACTACAGTCCGATCAAAATTACTTGATGGCTGACCGAGTGCTGTAGCAGGTTTCCTTCAGTCAGAGTTCTCAACGTCACACCCGAACCGTTCATCGTTGTCAAACTGCTACAACAATTGTTCAGTTCACTTCCGATTGCTTGTCCGGCTTTCTTTATTGATTTGTTTGGATCCCGAATCCTGGTCTGGGCCTTTCATTTCGTATTTCACAACACACACGCATAACTATGGTAACTAAATACATGCCTTTCATACACAGCACTGGCCAAACCCTACTACATCCTTCCGCACAAGACACGATACAGCGTCACATACGCAGTTATTATAATCACCCAGATGGGTATACATCAGAAAGCTTTGCACGACATTGTGTGAAACCGAATTTTACAGTGGTGCAATTTATCGTGGGGAGTGAGTTATTAGGGTAATAAATACAATAACCTTACGCACGTAGTGGCGTAGCGCAATGGGTGACTGGGTAACTTACACATAAACCCGGTGTGTAGAAGGTCATAGATTTGAATGTCGTCAAATGCACCAACTTATTTTTAATTTTTAAATTGAATCAAAAGATTTAAGACAATTCACATTTATTTTTCCATCTCAGATGCACATTTTAATTAGCTTACACGCTTCGATTACTTTGGATCACCTTCAGATCTAAGTAGTTGAGTCAGCAACTCTTCTTGTCTTCTCAGAACCACAAATCGGAGTACTACTTAGATCTGAAGATGGTCTAGAGTGTTCGAAATATGTAACCAAATTAAAAACGTGCAGCTGTGACGGAAAAATAAAAAATGGTTCAAATGGATCTGAGCACTACGAGACTTAACTTCTGAGGTCATCAGTCCCCTGGAACTTAGAATTACTTAAACCTAACTAACCTAAGGACATCACACACATCCATGCCCAAGACAGGATTCGAACCTGCGACCGTAACGGTTGCGCGCTTCCAGACTGTAGCGCCTAGAACCGCTCGGCCAAAAGGCCGCCGGAAAAATAAGAGGGACTTATCTCAAGTATAAATACAGATGTTGAATGACTCAAGGCGATTATGTTGACTACGTTGACTGATCAAAAGACTTTATCATTTTTATTCAATTAACTGGTTTAAATTTAAATCTTTTTAATTTCTAATACTTGTCGTGTCATTTTCATCTCCGTACTTTTTTATTTGATCTTATTTTTTTCCTATCATTCTGTTTTCGTTTATAATCTGTCTGTGTCGTGAATAATTTGCAACCATGGACCAACCCGGATTGCTCATCGACTGCTAACGCAATACTTCGTGCACTCATTGTGCGGATAGCTTAAACTAACCAATGATGGCGAGAACTTACTGTTTGCTTTTAGAAATTGCTGAAATTTTTCTGTCTTTAGTTTGTTCGTGGAGTTTAGCTTTAATCGGCTTGAACAAATCGATCGCGATTTTAATTCTGCTGCAACTGTTTTTTCAGATATATTGCACATCCTGAGGTTGAGGTTAGGCTAGGACTTGAGTTTAGATCCAGAGCTACAAAAGGCGCCGTCGCTGCAGTTCAGTCACTGATCACTTAAAACCAGCTGTCGACAGAGCATCTCACATTTCGATCACACCTCGCGGCGGCCGCTTCCAACATTAACAGCATTTGTGAAGTGATCCGCCTTGTTTATGTGTCACCTAAAACCGAGCGGCAGCCAGCAGCCGACGCGGCAATACTGCAGCGGTAAATGACAGACGTCAACTGTCAAGTAATTTTAATCGGACTATAGATAATTTATATAAATTGTAGATATAGCGTTCTTGTAGTACTCTCTTGGTAAACCTCGATTTTGTTCTGTTGAGAATGATGTGTTGAGTTCCGTCTGAGAGGAAGTAGTACATCCAATCACAAATCTGGACCGATGTTCGATAAGCTCATATTTTGTTCACTAAACTAGTTTGGAACTGTATTAAGGGCATTCCCAAAGTCAAGAAATTCGGCATCAAATAGTGCACGTCAATGGCCCCCTAAATCTCATGGACGAACAAAGCGAGCTCTTTGCAGAATATAAGATGATTTTTATAAAGGAAATTTTCGTTCTTTAGGGTCGTCATGTAACAAGAAAAGTGCACTCAGATTGAATATCTAGAGCGTGAGCATAAAATATGCTCCGTAATTCAGCGACAGATAGATGTCAGCGTTATAGGCGTATAATTACGCCCATCTCTGGATGACCATTCTTGAAAACAGGAATGACGGACGCTTTTTCTCAATACCTAGGCACTCTTCGCTGGCCCAATAACATACGATTAATTACTGCTAGAAGGGAAGGACGTTATTTCACATAATCCTCTTTACGAAAGCAGTCCTCAAGTTCTCTACTAATTATTGTGCAAAACTGGACAAGTGTAGCTGGACACTAAAGTCTAGTTGAAGCACACTGTTCAAGACTTTGAAAATGAGCCACTGCCGAAGGAGACGTAGATGTACCAGTAAGCAGTTTGCCTCGCCTGATGAGCCAAGTGGGTTGAGATATACTGGAGCTTGTGTTATTATGCTTGTTTTCTGCTGACTTTCGTGAATGGAAACTCGAGTGGATGCACAACATTGATACCTGATCGAATCATGCAGAGTGGAATATCTGCGGGTCACCTCCTATACAGTCTCATTTGAATTACTTGGCGTCTGACATTTAAGGCCCTGCGTAGCGACGTTAGGGCACAAGCACCTTCTGGGGGCAGCGGGTTCAGCGCCCCGTTTCCCGCGGCGATAGGAAACCACCTTTAAAGTCTTCGTCTCTTACAAACATCTCGTACATAACCTGGAATTTTTGTGTGGGGTACTTTTCTCTAGTGTATCGAAGCGTATAAAAAATCTTCACTTTTTTCTTTCAAATGTGCGACATTTTCCGTCCGGAAATTATCTTCAAACCCCATATCTGTAAAACTACTAAACTCAATGAAAAAGTCAGGTCCATTTACCATATTGCTTGGGTGTCTTATGATGACATTTATTTATTTCGTAAGATCACCAGATTTCGATGATGTGTCATTTTCAGGTCCTTACTCATTACTCGTAATTTCACACACTCCTCCCATGCGGCTGTCTTTAATGTACAGTTGTCATTTACACAGGTTGAGTGTGATATTTCCAGGATAGGTGTAAGCTCATAATAGTGGCAGGTCTCCGATAATACCTCAGCATACGAAATAAATGACGTTATCAGAAGACATCCGTAGTGGAAAATGGAATTTACTTTCAACCATTTTGTGGCTGTGACACCCAATATATAAAATCTCACAGACAAACTGCTTTTCGTTGTTTACTAATTTGCTAGGCAACACACAAACCCACCAAATTTGCATATCAAATTACGTTTGGTATGTGTAAGCTACGGAAGGCAGCATTTTTCTCATTTTACTTAATTAATTTCTAGGCGCTTCAGTCTGGAACCGCGAGACCGCTACGGTCGCAGGTTCGAATCCTGCCTCGGGCATCGATGTGTGTGATGTCCTTAGGTTAGTTAGGTTTAAGTAGTTCTAAGTTCTAGGGGACTGATGACCACAGATGTTAAGTCCCATGGTGCTCAGAGCCAATTAATTAGTTTTTAATAATTATTTAATAATTAGAAATGTGATGAATGTTATAAATGTTTAACGTGGCCACCGTTGGCTGCACGGCAAACATCGACGCGGCAGCCAAACTCATCCCACACACGCGAAAGCGTATTTGCTATTACTGAGTGAACGGCAGCAGTGATCCGGTTCCGCAGATCGTTCAGAAAGGTTGATAGAGGCGGGACGTAAACAGCTTCCTTCACATAACGCTATAAGAAATAGTCGCAGGGTGTGAGATGAGGAGATCTCGGTGGCCAGAAGTGCAGAGCCAGGTCCTCAAGTCTCCTGCCACCGACCCACTGCTGAGGAAGGGTGTCATTCAAAAAGCCTCGTACATCACGGTGCCAATGGGGCGGAGCTCCGTCCTGTTGGAAAATGAAGCCCTGGGAATCTTCCATGACTTGAAGAAACAGCCATTGTTCCAACATGTTCAGGTACGTGATTACCGTTACAGATCTTTCCACAAAGAAAAATGGTCCATGAGCCTTTGTACGGGATACGGCACAAAACACGTTGATCTTTGGCGAGTCTCTTTCGTGTTTTAATGGTTAAACCCCATATGCGAATATTGTGTCTGTTGACTTTTCCACTAATGTGGAACGTCGCTTCGTCGCTAAAAATTACACGCTCTTGAAATACGTCATTCTACATCTTTGCTAGCACATAACCACAAAATGCGAGATGCTTCTCTTTGTCATTGGGGTTGAGAGGCAGCACAAGTTGCAACCGGTAGGGCTTGTACAACAAACTCTAAAAAAAAAAAAAAAAATGGTTCAAATGGCTCTGAGCACTATGGGACTTAATATCTGAGGTCATCAGTCCCCTAGAACTTAGAACTACTTAAACCTAACTAACCTTAGGACATCACACACATCCATGCCCGAGGCAGGATTCGAACCTGCGACCGTAGCGGTATCGCGGTTCCAGACTGAAGCGCCTAGAACCGCACGGCCACACCGGCCGGCCAACAAACTCCATCTCAGATCTTTTCATATAGTTGGTTGGGATATTCCAGGTTCTCGACTGGCTCTGTTGGTAGACTTACTGGGACTGCGCACAAAACTTTCTTCAATCCATCGGACATCATCCTCTGGCACACGCGGTCGGCCAGAGCTTTTTCCTTTTCACACGCTCCCAGTCTGTTTAAATTGCTTAAACCAACGGCTAATGTTTTTGCGAGTAGGAGGTTGAATACCGAATTTGGTACGAAATGCCCGCTGCACTGCAATTTGCGACTCACTTTTCGCGAACTCAAGAACGCAGAAAACCTCGTGCTCCACAGTCGCCATCTCACTCACAACTGACAGTGAAACGGAATGACGGGCCTATGGCCGCGCGAACTCTACCGGCCGCTTCTAAAACCATCGCCGCCCGCCCACAGCCGCCCGTCAAAATCTTTGAAACCATATACATCTTATTCATTTTGGATTTGTACTTGAATACATACGAATTTTTGAAAATGGGCGCGTCATTTAGAATAACCGTGTATACTGAAGAACTATGTATAAACCTTGAGTCAAGAGAACTGGCTACACGAGCCCTCTTGTTAGATTGTGTGTTAGTACCTAAGAGCGGCCCACTCATTCCTCTGGGAGGAAGAAGAGGAAATTTCAAGGATTCCATTTCGACCCCACTCGAAGCTAGACAAATAAAAGCTCTCCTGGGCAGAGCCCCGCGTTCCTAGGTGCGGCAAGTTCCCGAGAGGTTTCCCGCTAACGACTGTTCCACCTCAACAGTGATGCGTCTCTCCCGCGCGCAACACACCCTGAGATTGAGGTTTTTTTTATGGAGATTTTTAGCATCCTCACTATCCAGACGGTCAAGCCAAGATCCCTGTTCCTTGTGACACAAGCCGGCCGATGTGGCCGTGCGGTTCTAGGTGCTTCAGTCTGGAACCGCGGGACCACTACGGCCGCAGGTTTGAATCCTGCCTCGGGCATGGATGTGTGTGATGTCCTTAGGTTAGTTAGGTTTAAATAGTTCTAAGTTCTAGGGGACTGATGACCTCAGATGTTGAGTCCCATAGCGCTCAGAGCCATTTGAACACTGTTGCACATAACGTTCCACCGCCGCGCACACGGTGGCCGTTGAAGCAGGCCCAGAGCTGACTTGCGGTGCTTACCAGCCCCCAACTCAGGAACCCCAGGGTCGCCAAGCCCGTAACCAGAAAATAAACCAGGAAATGAAAGCCGAGCCCCTGAGGGTGCAGAAAAAGAAAACTAGAACCACGGAGCTGCATGGCCGTAGATTTATTGTAAGAGTAATAGCGGTGAGTCTCCTCTGGTTGAGCGAAAGCAAGAATAATTATTATATCAATCGTCATATTTTCCGAAATGAGAATTATGTCATGTTTCACAAAAAAAGTAGACTTTTCCTTTGTGAACAGAAAAGTGCAATTTTGGATTCGCATAATCGGTACTTTCGGACTCCGTACTGATTGTCATGGAAGGGGTTATTTTATTCAGGATATCTCAGTTTATTTGAGCTCAGAATATGCTCTAGTTGTCTACAATAGACGGACGCCAATGAGATGAGTCGGTAGTTTTGTAGTTCACTTCTTCTACCCTTCTTGTAGTTTTGTACGTCCACCAGGTAAAAACTTAGTCACCCTAACGTGCATGCACAGGTGAATCGTTAAGTCTTTACAGATGGCGCAGCGATCGAGTTCCGTACTCAACCGCACACACTGCCTCTACGTGAGCCTAAGGCAGCAGAGATCAGTGAGACATTTATATTTTAAGCGGACATTGCACGTAAACAAGGGTAAATGTAAGGACTTGGCAAAAATGGATAGTCGTGTTTGGCCGTGCCATAGCCATATGGTAAGTTAAGTTGCTGGGTTTGTTGATGTTTAGTGTTGGTGTGGCGGACTGTTCTACGTGTCTACAAGCAGCGGTGTAACACAATTTCAGAATTGTAGTTGTAGAAGATCCTGACAGAGAGGGATCCGAGATGCATTTCACGGCCTGTGAATCAAAATCGTTTCCAAGGTCGATAGGAATTGCTACAAGTAGAATCTAATGTATGGAGGTCCATCTCCATCTGTTAGCGAGAGAATACTGTCACGGGAATTGTGTGTAATGAATTCGGTCGCCTCGTAAGAAGTCTTTGCTTACACAGGTACATTACTAAATGACAACCGCATAGTTCACCGGACTGGAAACATATGTGACGAGTTTCCTGAAAACATCTCCACCTTATTACATTTCAGCTGACTGCAAAATCATCCGACTTGAATCTCACAGAAAATCTACCGGACACTTTGGAACAGCATGTTAAATGTCGACATCAGTAGCCCGGAATTTTTGGAACTCAAATTATCAGCGAGTGGTTTAACCTGGATGCGATGTACCTGCACAGTTTTGTGGATTCACTCCCTAATTGAATCCAAACGATTATCAAGTCCAGGGGCGGAATTAAACGGTACTACATTACGCTTGTAATGATTTCTGTACGGGTGACTAATTTTTTGTCCCGTGAGCTGTGTTCACTTCTGCTCCCGTCCTTGTGGACAGGTGTGATCTTACTTTCTTCCAATCACTGGGCACAGTCTTTTTGTTCTAGGTATCTACGGTATATTACGATTAAAGCAGGAGCTAACTTAGCACAAAATTCTGTGTAAATTGTGGAAGGGATTCCATCGAATCCTGGAGCCCTTTACAATTTCAGCTTTTCAAGCTGTCCTTCAATGCCACTGACATCTATATCTACTCGTACATCGTTCATTTTCACATTGATGCCATAATTAAACTGAGCAGTAGTACTTCTGCAACTTTCCGTGCAAAGAAACATTTGAAAATCATGTTCAGAATATCTGTTTTTTTTTTTTCTTTTTTTACCATAAGTTTCAGTTCCTGTTCCAGCTATGAATGTCTGAATACCATTATTGATGCCACAGACAGGCGTCACATATGATTTAGAGTGGGTTTTGAAACAGATCTTTCGATGGAATTCTGCTATAGAGATCACTGAAGACACACATTGTCCTCTTGATAGCCAAATGTGTTTCCTCCAGCAGTTCTGTATCTATAGCCCTGAGCTTTGTTTTACATCTATTACGCGGTAGACGCTGTTTCTTTAGAAGCTTCTTTACTGTACTTTAGAAAATCCCTCCAATCATAATTTACTCTACTTGGTACACAACTACCCTGAGCACGATGAACTACACCTTTAAACATGAGCCACATTTCTTCTATATGCTCCTTTAAATTTTCTTCGACTACTAAGTGTAATGTTAGAATTGCTTGCCTAGAACCATTCCCCTTCCTGAAACCAAATGATCTTTGTTCGGTTTTTCTTCCTATTCTTCCGATCAGCACTTTACGAGCGTGGTCTTTCAGACTAATCATCTGATAGTTTTTTGGGTTTATCTGCATGTTGTATTCTTTGTTAATCTGATACCAATACTTTGTAGAACTCTGATGGTATGTCTAATTATTTGTCTCCCTTTACCCATCTGCGCCTGTACTCTCCTTCCCTGTCTTCTAGACTGTAACATTTCTATTTACTCCACAACGGCGTCACAAGACTAAGTTTGAAGACTAAGTTTCCTTTGGTCCAGGAAAATGGCGACGCCTTCAAGCAAATCTTGGAAATTGATTCACTAGTTTTGATTAACGTAAATAAATAATTCCGTAGGATGTGTTTGTATTAATAATCCCTCTTTTTATTCAGGGGTAAAGTTACCATTCTGAGTATGGCGTAGAAGCTCCTCGAAATAGATATAATTCGTTCTTCCTGTATGGCAACCAGAAAACGAAAGAGGACTATCTCGTCTCCGGTAGACAAAAGAGAGAGAACGTTATCAGCAATTAAACTGCTCAGAGTAGAAACCACCCTGAAAATATCATCATGTAGCAACATAATCTATCGCAAAACCAGTCGGAAAGAATACAGTCCCTGATGGGGTAGGTGCATACGAGTATATCATACAGTGTCATACCAACACGTCTCACGAACTTCAGTCTTCTGTGAACCAAGTAACGGGTGATATGGTGGGGTAATAGCTGGCATTTTCATTTCACAGTCATTGTCGAGAGGATCCTCGATGGGAGCGAAGTAACAATGAGACGCCGTCGCTAAGCGACGGCGCAATGTCTGATGAAGGTGCTCGTTGCGCAGCGGCAGCACGGCAACCGCGCTTCCTGCTGTCGACGCTAGAGGCGCTGCGGGCGCTCCACCTGCAGGGACGCCAGGAATGCTCCGCCTCGGCCGTCGCTGACTTCCTGCTGCGACACACGCCGGTCACGGGCGACGTGGAGGCGCAGGTCTGCCCACCACCACCGCGGCTGCAGCCCAGTAGCTCTCCACTCCGTGCTGCAACATTCCCTTGAGGCTATGCTACCACGTTTTACAAATTATTGCTAGCATAATATAAAGCCGGCCGCTGTGGACGAGCGGTTCTAGGCGCTTCAGTCCGGAACCGTGCTGCTGCTTCGGTAGCAGGCTCGAATCCTGCCTCGGGCAAGGCTGTGTGCGATATCCTTAGGTTAGTTAGGTTTAAGTAGTTCACGTACATACTACCAAAACAAAGTAGGGATGAAGTACACAAATACCTACATCTACCTACTCTACATACATACTCTGCAAACCCCTGAGAAGTGCACAGCAGAGGATACTACATGCATTATCGTCTGTACCATTCATTCTGGCGTCTCCCCGTTTTATACGCGTATGGAACCCGCGATGAATAGTTGCTTAAAGTCTCTGCGCGCGTAGTAACTCCTAACAATGTCTCTGTCAAGTGAATTTTATCTCCTTGACGCTCCCCCGAGCGTCAAACAAACTTGTGATCAAACGTGGTGCGTTTGTTTTGTGTGCATCCGATATCCCATGAGAGATCTCTTTCATGTGAATGACACATACTTGAACAATATTCTCGGGTGGTTCACACGAGTGTTTTATATGTGATCTCCTTCGTAGGCTGTAATTACATTTACCCAGCATCTTATCAATGACTCGAATTCTGCCACCTGCTCTTCTTACGATTGTGCCCATATGATCATTCCATTTCATATCCTTACAAATAATTACGCTCAGATACTTGTACGAGTTTTGACTCATACTACACTCATAAGATTCTACGTTTTCTTCCATGTTCTCAGTTTTCGGTTTTTTAACACTTAAAGCGAACTGACTGTCATTGCACCTCTCTGAAACCTTATCAATACCTGACCGAATATTTGTGCAGATTTTATCAGTCAGTTCTTCATTATAGCTAACTGCGTCAATAGTGAATGAATATGGAAACTGAAACTGAAATGATACTAAATTGAATCATGTGATATAATCATTCTCTTTGTTTTCCATAAGGATAAAAACTGAAGCAATAAATTAAAATTTATGTTACGGCCAGGCCTTGAACCCAGGTTTCTGCTTACAATGCAGATGTTCTAGTCACTACACCAGCGTAGCATTGAATACGTTTTAATTCATTGCTTCAGTTTCTATCGTCATCAGAGATAAAGTTTAGAGACGTATGTCTTCAGGAAAATATAATTTCATAATTTTATTTGTGCTTGTCAATCAGGTCTACATCTTCTTCAGACCTGCTCGTATAGCAGGATTGAGACCGTGAGCTGGTACAGCGGGGTTTTAGGCAGTTTCCCACGCTCGTTTACGCAAATACTGGGCTGGTCCGCAAATGCCGCCTCAGAACATACTATGCACAAACAGCTCAAGTACGATAAAACAAAGTACAAAGTTTACACGATTACAGACAGACGGCGCACACGACGTCGCCCCTTAGGTTACCATGACGACAGTGGCGCAGGAAGGGCATCTGACAACAGTGTTAAATAAAAACACAAAATTCGCCAGATACTGAAGAAAAGCGGACCCGGTACAAGACGAGATAAACGTTAGGGAAAAGAAAGAAAGATGTATATTTCTCCACTAGCAGACCAAATATTTGCAGTCGTAATTGAATGTGTTGTAATTCTGTGTTACATACATTAAAAACGGCGTTAACATTTATATAAGAGCGTAGGATTCTACAGACAGTGTTAGTTTGAGTAATGAAGAGGTCTAACACCCAAAGGGATTTTAATAAAACATTTACGTTGTTTCTATTGAATGTTTGTCATGTTTACGGACAATTCCTAGTGCGCGAGGAATGAAGGTAGGGAAGGACAGTGCTGAAATATTTTTTCTAAATAAGAGCTAATTCTTAATATCAAAGTAACAGGTATAGAAAACGACTGGAATGTTTTTACTACGTTGAAAACTGTTACGTATTTCTGCGGGTAATATATCTAATACTGAGAAATCAAATACTCGTAATATCACAGTTGGCAAAATACTGTATGTGGTATGAAAACAAGCTTCGAGGATGCTGAGCCGCAGTCATACAAGACTTTTTGAAAGAAAACACCCCCATTTGACTGTAAAATCTAGATTTTAGCTATCAAGCCATTATCGAGTACAATGTTCTTGAACCATTTACATCATTTTTCTGTGTACTGTGCGGTATGACAAATATATAGTTCAGCACATTTGTTTAACATTGATATAAATTGCACAAAATTGACGTCTTGTAGGAATGCAGAACATTGCTGTACAGTCACGCCATATCTGGTGAAATCAGCCCAAAGCAGGTGTTTACCTGCACTACAAACACTAAATACAATCAGACCAAAAATTAACAACCTTGACGGCATTCTTCCAGGTCCCCAGAAGGTGCTCCAGTGTGCAGGAAACTGGGCACGGTACAGGTACTTGGGGGTTTATTCGACTCCATATTCTCATAAAGCTGATTGGTCCCCAAAGATAGTTCCATTTAGCCATATTATCCTTTGCTGTACCCGCCCCATTTCTTAGTATTTACAAGAACTTCTGTGTTTTCCATTGCAGTTTTTCGCCTGGAGGAAGAGGCTCCGAAGGTGATGTCATGTCTGCATTTATGGCTGTCCACAGGTTTTGTCGTGCCATTGACGGTGATGCACTGTCGTTGACGAAGTTCTTAGAAAGCTCTTCCTAATTTCAGCCTGCTTAGGGGAGATATCCATGCAACGGGTGAACAGCGTTTAGTTCCACTTTGCGTCTCTCTGTGTTCGCGCCAATTTTCCGTCTTACACCTGCTGGGACTATCCCAGCCAGGCTGTAGATTTTGTAAGTAGGCGTTGCCTTCAAGCATTCTGATATTATTCTACATGTCTCTTTGAAGGAAACATCCACAAGCCTGGCTTCAACAGAACTGCACCAAACAGAGCAGGCTTATTCAGTGGCAAAAATAATGCAAGTGCCGATGTTCCAAGTACTGTCTGTTGTACACCCCATCAGTTACTTGTGAGCTTCCTGATGATGTTAGCGTGGTCGTAAACTTTTTGTTTTGTGTTTAGGCGGCGCTTCCTAAATGTCAGTGCACGGTCGAGCGTGACTCCCGGATACATTGGATTATGGCAGTGTTCCAGTTCCAAGCCATCCCTTAAGACTTTTAATTTTCTGTTGGCGTCTTTGTCTCACAGATGAAAAACGCATACTTGAGTTTTAGCCAGATTCGGTTTCAGGCAGTTATTTTGGTAGTATACTGCGAGAGTGTGAACTCCGTTTGATACGTGCCTCTCTACTGTTACGAAATCTTTGGTTTGAGATATTAGCACCATATCGTCACAATAAATGCAGATTTTCTTTAAGAGGTTTTGGCTGTTCGTTACTGTAGATGTTTCACAAGGTTGCTGCTAGGACGCTACCCTGGGGCAGACCGGTCTTTTGTATTACCCATCTAGTTCGTCATAGAATCTACAGATCTTAAGGAGAGTCACTATGAATCCGCTAAAGTCAGAATCTCTCATTAACTGATATAGTTTGTGCAACATGATATTGCGCTGCACAATATCATAAGCTGCTGAGAGATCAACGAATACTGGTGCTGAAACCAAACACCGCTCAAAACCAACCTGGATATTCTTTGTCAGATTTAGGATTTGTGTAGTACAGCTGTGGCTCGGAGACAGGGCTAGGACGATAAAGCAACGTTCTTTCCAAGACTTTTGTAAAAATGACACAAAAGAGATATAGACTGAAAGATCTTGGCCTCGGAAGCTGGCTTGCCGGGTTCCAGTACGGCGACGAACCTTGTCCCTCTCCAGATTTTAAGAATCTGCTGTCGTGTGAGACTCCTTATTATAGAATTGCAGTAGCAATCCCATAGTCGCAGCCCAAAATATTTTATCTGCTCCACTAATAAATCTTCGAGTTCTAGTGCCTTGCTGGTTTACACTTTTTAATACCAGATTTCAGTTCTTTCAAAGTAAACTTAGCGGACAGCGCGTTTGTTTCTGGCTATTGCCGACTTATCCCTGTTGTTTTTTCTTTCTTTCTTCAGTTTTCCCATTCAGCAGCACCTTGCGGGCAACTTCATTTGGGGTAAAGTTAGATCTTACTTTGGTTATAGTACCGTCATTACTGAGCCGTTTGAGCAGTTGCCAAGCTTTTCTGCTACTCTCAGACATGTCAATACTCTCTGCTTTTTCAGTCCATCGACTTTGTTTGACTTACGTCATTTCCTGGAACAGTTTCTGTCCTGATTTTACGATATCCGTATTGAACGGGTATCATCAAATAGTCTAAGGTATTCTTGCTGTTTTGGCGTTACTTTTTCGTTCATACTCGGACTCCCATCTGGGGATCGAAGCGCGAGAATACCTCTTCACGGCGTATACAAAACGATCATAGGAGTCTGGGGTGGGTTCGGTGCTTCGTATTGCCTCCATAGTTTCCGCAAAATTCCTCGCTTGGCCTTCTTGAAGCTGTACGTTCAACATAACAGGATCACCTGTGGTTTGACGGCTGCAAACACTTGACACCACATTGGTCTATTTCGAGTGTCAGGTGCAGGTGATGACACAGTCTTCACACAGTGGTGAGAAACGGTGTCGCTGACGTAAAGCAGGTCGGCATTATATCCCCTTTTCCAGAGACCACTTTTAAATGCGTGTGGCAGCGTGCAGTCATGTAAGAGAGTTAATCTTCTGTAATCAGCCACGTCAGTACCTCCTCTCCGTTTATAGCATCATCCTCGTAACTCTAAACGCTATTATGGCTGTTAAGGTCACCATGACGAAGTGTCTTGATCTGGAGAATTTACTGGGGGACTGAAGTTAAGTGTTTGACCACGACGCTTTTAGACGGATCTTACTGTACAACTGCACAGTTTAATCGTTAAGATTTCAATATCCTTTTCCTCTGTTAGGGAAACTCAGAACACTGTTAGACAGCGCCTCAAAAACTGGCACTATCATACTGCTTATAGTGTCTGTCTCTGACAATCTGCATGCCTGCTATTTTTGGTATTCGTTGAGTGTCCCTGTGCGTTTCTTGCGTGCGCAAAACATGAAAATTTATATCTTGGCACATAGTTTGAGGGAGTTCTTTGCTAGTTGATATGCCTTCAATGTTTATCATCATTATCGTCAATTTTGGTCTTGAGAAAGACCCTGCGCCTTTCCTATCACACATCGCAACGCTTCTGCGTTGGAAAGATCATAGGTTGGGGGAAATTTCAACCGCTGCTCAGCCCCCCCCCCCCTCCAGCAAGTGTATGTAAAGCGCAGCACGCACTTCTTTTGGAGGCTCTTTCCGTGTCGCCCTGCAGACAGATGTAGTCTATCGGTGCGTATTTCATATAGTTTGGTCAGCAGACTGGATTCGCATTCGGCAGAATAGTGGATCGAATCCGTTTCCGATCTTCCAGATTTGAATTTTCTATGATTTCTGTAAATCGCTCCAGCGCAACGCCTGAATAGTTCCTTCAAACGGACATGGCTTATCTTCTTCCCATCCTTTATTAAAACAATCCGCTCCATCTCTAATGACGTCGTTCGTTATATCTCGATCTCCCACCCTTCCTTCCTTCAGAGTAACGTTCTCAAAACCTTGATGATAATGTCTTGAAGCGCCATTATATGGCGTTGGCGATGATTCCGAGACAACGTAATGTTTCATGAGAGCCAGTAAAAAGACTACCAACAGCAATCAGTCGACTTCAGGACCGATATCTGATCTTGACTGCGCAATGCAATCCATTTACATATTTGGACAATTGTCAACAGAGTTCACAGCTTCCTCTGGAGTTGCAGTTTCCCAAAAACTGTGAATAAGGCCCCAGTTGGCAAATATTCGTTACCCATACCTCTGAAGGGAAAATAGTAGGCAGTGTGATAACAAAAATATCAAGACACAAGAATAGTTCCGTGAATTAGTGTCCTGGTGTTGCGAGGCTTCAGGCTGGATCGTCATAATGATCTTGACATCTTCCTCAAGGAATTCACTAAAACGTAGGTAGCTGAGGTTCGTCAAACATCTGTGCAACTTTTCAGAGGTACGGTTGGTCCGGAGTCTCGAGTTGCTCGTATGAATGAATTTCTCGCAGTGTAGCATTGGAGAGATGAGACTTTTCAGCTGCTACCATGGACTCTTCCAGACGTCTGCTCTGCTCTTTCACGCAAGTGGGATCACTGGTGACGGAGCTGTTGATCCAGGTGGTAAAGAGCAAGCAACGTCTCCATACCCGTATACATCGATCCGCTCGATACGATTTGAATCGGGACTAATCCGACCAGGCAACATGTCTCCAGTCATCAATAGTCCAATGTCAGTGTCGTCGGGCCCAGGCGAGGCGTAAAGCTTTGTGTCGTGCGGTAATCAAGGGTACACGAGTGGGCCTTCGGCTCTGAGAGCCCATATCGATGATGTTTCGTTGAATGGTTTGCACGCTGACACTTGTTGATGGCCCACCATTGAAATCTGCAGCAATCTGAAGAAGGGTTGCACTTCTGTCACGTTGGACTATTCTCTTCAGTCGTTGTTGGCCCCGTTCTTGCAATATCTTTTTCCGGTCGCAGCGATGTCAGAGATCTGATGTTTTATCGGATTCTTGACATTCACGGTACACTCGTGAAATGGTCGTACGGGAAAATCCCCACTTCATCGCTACCTCGGAGATGCTGTGTCCCATCGTTCGTGCGCCAACTATAACACCACGTACAAACTCACTTAAATCTTGATAACCTGTCATTGTAGCAGTAGTAACTGATCTAACAACTGCGCCAGACACTTGTTGTCTAATATAGACGTTGCCGATCGCAGCGCCATATTCTGTCTGTTTATGTATCTCTGTATTTGATTTCACATGCCTATACGTTTTTTTGGCACTTCAGTGTAAATAGCTCACAGTATCGAACATTCAAATGTTGTTACCACACGTCATGATACCAATTGTACTTTTAATCATACCATACTAGAGTAGTTTATATCACTGGGTTTAATATTAACAGAAACAGCGGTTTCTAGCAGAGATTGCGTAATTTTGTAAGGCTTAGCTTCAGACTCTGCCGGAAATTCAGTTTTTCTATGTTACCCCTCGTGGAAAAATTCAAGACTTCTACTCTTTTTCTAAATAGACGACCATCCGACAGCTGCCAAAGGTCAGAATCTGGTGCCAATGTATCTTAAAAAATTTCTCCAAGCTATCACAGAGCACGAGTATCTATCGCGTGAGCGTTCAGATGCGGAGAATGGCATTTTTGTCATCAACATATATTGCCACCCAGCTCAAGTTACTTCATTAAGGCGTAAGCTTTCTTCTTTCCCTCCACTGTAACACAGTTCAGTGTGCATCCGAAACAGTAAAGTTATTCACAATTACTGAAACATGGCAAATACATGTACAAAAGTTTCGTTCTTAGCGCGAAATGTAACCAATACACCCAAGTCACATGGCAGTTCCCGTCTATTTTTTCCGACATGGATAGCACGGTAACTCATTCCATAGATATTCGTATTATCTGGTTACAACATGGGGGCCCACAGTGTCCATCAATTTTTCGCTGTCACATGCACGGAGATGTTCTGTAGTAAAGCGGGACAGGTCACAAAGTGATTAATTTTCTTTGGTCGGTGAATACAAGCACACCAGACCAAACATTAATTACCCCAGGAGACATCGCGTCTGACACCGTCTCCAGCCTTGATAACGGCGTCAGGTGAGCAACAGATTCCACAAATTTCTTCGTGTATACCATGTCCAACTGAAACCACTCACTGATGGCTAGATCCCGTATAGTTGCTAAAGTATGGGGATGTTAATTGCTACAGTTCAGTTACTGCTCCAAATAGTCCCAGATACGTCCTATGAGCTTTATTTCGGAAGATTTAGGGAGGCAGTCGAGGTGCGATGGTGTGGCCGTGACTCGTCAAATCAAGAACATATGTGTGCTGCCCTAGAAACACAGAAGTTGTCGAATTGGAAAACAACAGTGTATATAACAAACACATCATGAAGACGTAGAAGAAAGGATGTTGAAATAACCATCCTGCTTCATGCTGACAATAGCCTGAATGATTTGGTCTCAGCCATGGTACGAAAAAAAACTGCAAAATCGCAGAACCACCTCCATCTTGAACTATACCCTCCACAGACTGCAGTTTGAACAGCTCGCTAAAACATCGGTGTACCCAGCGCCTTGCGTCATTTGTAAAAAGGCAACATCACGACTCGCTGAACACACTAGATGCCTCCTTCCAACTACTGGACTGTTACTGTGTTGTGTGGGCAACTAAAGACATGCTGCTTTATGCTAGGCCATGAGTAATGGACTGCTGCAAGTTACCCGAGTCCCAAATCTTCACTGCATGGAGTTAACTTTGAAATGTTGACGCGGAACGCGTTGGGGTGGGCTTGATTACACAGACCGCAGCAAATACCGTCAAGTTTGAAAGCGATTATCATTGATAAGAAGTGACATTCACATCGGGTCCATGTCGTTTCGGATGTCGACCATTGCTTTTACGCTGTGTTATCTTACTGCGAGTATTGCACTATATGTTTCTGAAAGACCGCGATGACATGCTGTAAGCCACTTGTTCTTGTTTAAATTCGGATAACAAGTTAATACATATCCTGAAACATGCCCTGAATCATGTGCCCTGTATGCAAACTTTAGGTCAGTGAAATATAATAATGCTATCTGACTACACATTTTACGGGAACAAAACAAGAGAAGAAAAGGGGTAGCTCACTTTGCTCAATATGATGGTAATGGGTAAATATGGACACTTTAATGAATTCTACGACCGAAGTTAATCGTTATAATCATACGGCCTCATATTAATAACATGGAAGTAGCCCAGCTTATAAAAAGGTTACGTGCAGCGGACATGCTTGGTTCAACTTGTCAGTCATAGCTTTTCTATTTTGAAATCTCAAATTCACAGACTAAAAGCAATCTAGTCATGTATAAATAATAAACGGCTAGCTCTTTCCGCCACTCTAGCTGCTGATTTACCTTCTCATCTGTCAAAGCAAGGAAATATGCGACGTTTGCTGCTAAATGCAGCTTTAATAAACGAACAGATTGGTTGTAATAATGGTTCAGAAAAATTGACGTTTCTGTGGAAGGCAGGAAAATCTACAACATAACATAAACTACCTTTATGCTGACTGCAAACTGCACGTTCAGCCGTAAAGAAATTAGAATTCTAAAGCAGTGGCATGGAATCACGAATAAATGTCAGAAATTCCTATTAAGGAAATGTAACTGCATTTAAAGCATAGTGATGGACACTATGATGTACACAACATCCGTGCATGTAACAGGTAGTACAATAAATCACTATCAGTGAAAAATTTAAATAAGAATAATTCCATATGCATAAGAATGTATTTGAGATGTGACGAATGCAACTTCCCTAATACTGAACGGACTAATGTAAACATGATTCTGTAGCGGCTTCGAAATTTACCCAGCTCACCAAGCAACAAATGAGTAGTATCAGCATAGATAACCGTTCACTAATGTTCTGAAAATGCTGTAAATATCGCTACACTAATCCTTGCTATACGAATCACAAAATAAGCAGACATTTATAGCATGGAATCATTGAACGAACAACTGAAACTGAGTTCAGTTTGATACTGTACGATCATTTACTGCTCTATAAATTGTTGGTTCCAGACAAGACCAACCTTTATATGAAGTAATAATAAATTAAATTGTGCATGTTGGTTTAACTGATCGCGAATTTTTTAAATCGTGGCTAGTTTTAATGATATATCTACGTTCAACGTCTAGGGGCCAACCAACGCATCAGCCACAGTATCTTGTCGATTAGTCGTAGAACAGTTCAATAATAAAGATATGCAGCCAGGATCTTCCTGGGCGGTAAAAAATAATGTTCACAACTCACTAAAGCTGTGACTTAAATAAATCAAAATATATAGAACCGATGTGACGATAAAATTGAAACTTTTAAATAATAGAACCGGAGAAGCACAACACTTTAACCGACCGCTAGTTCTGGTATATTACTAAAAATGTTTCTTTATTCACTCGTGTGTGTTCACACTGGCTAACCAGTAAACGTCACAAGCCGAAATATCTCACAAACTCTCGAAAATATTTCAGAGTTCAATCCTTCTCACCTCATGTAAATCATTCTACGTCCACACTCTCGCCAACTCACTGAAATCTTGCTAAATCCACACAACCATGTGAGTGCAGATTTTGTAAGTATTTAGCGCCCACACGCTTCCACGACTCGAACTTACAAAATTCCTGAACTGTATAGAAACGCGACTTAATCATCGCTCATACATACGTACTCACTGCTCCACCTGTGGCAGATGAACGACCCTGACCAAGATGGCTGCCGCCTTTTCATGCCCTTTCAACGCCGTTACGAAAATTCACATACTTGCGTTTTCCGTAGATACATACTATTAATCTTGAAACTTCCTGGCAGATTAAAACTGTGTGCCGGACCGAGACTCGAACTCGGGACCTTTGCCTTTCGCGGGGAGGTGCTCTACCAACTGAGCTACCCAAGCACGACTCACGCCCCGTCCTCACAGCTTTACTTCTGCCAGTATCTCGTCTCCTACCTTCCAAACTTAACAGAAGCTCTCCTGCGAACCTTGCAGAACTAGCACGCCTGAAAGAAAGGATATTGCGGAGACATGGCTTAGCCACAGCCTAGGGGATGTTTCCAGAATGAGATTTCCACTCTGCAGCGGAGTGTGCGCTGATATGAAACTTCCTGGCAGATTAAAACTGTGTGCCGGACCGAGACTCGAACTCGGGACCTTTGCCTTTCGCGGGCAAGTGCAAGAGACGAGATACTGACAGAAGTACAGCTGTGAGGGCGGGGCGTGAGTCGTGCTTGGTAGAGCACTTGCCCGCGAAAAGCAAAGGTCCCGAGTTCGGGTCTCGGTCCGGCACACAGTTTTAATCTGCCAGGAAGTTTCATATCAGCGCACACTCCGCTGCAGAGTGGAAATCTCATTCTACTATTAATCTTACTCTACACGTATGTATGATACATCAAATGAAACGAAAATTTTCTCATCCTCCACTGATGCCCTTGGTTTGTTGCTGAGTTCATAAATTTGCTCAACAATGAAAGTTTTGTAAATATAAACCCTACTACAGACTGTTTACTATTAAAGAATGAGAAACAAATAGAACTAAATTCATTTACACATAAATACGTAAGTCAAAATTTATATGCTGCCCTACTTTATTAATCATTTTGCGTAAAATTGGCATTTTTGTGATAGGAATAAATATTCTACGCAAGTAGTTTGAAATACAAAGTATTTATAAAAATTCTACTATAAAGCACGAATTTTCCTGCTGCCCTCCTACAGCCGTGAGATTTCTGTTATTCTGTGTCCGCCAGCCAGTAAGTCTGGATCTGGAGTCATCCTTTGGGCCTTTCCCTTGCCTTGACCTTGTGGCGAACGCTATAGCCGCCGCCGTCGCGTAACTCGTCGCGGAGTTCAGCCTTGTCCGCCGCCAGCACGCACCGTCAGCTGTCAAATACACGCGCCCGGTCACGCCCCTCTTCCCGACACAAGATGCGCGTGCGTGCCCAAGTCTTCTCTTTAAACTTTGGCTCGCAGCCGTATCCGACTGAACACCCACAAATTCTACTAAATATCTTTGTATGTATTGTATTGTATTGTATTGTATGTTAACCGAGGACCTAGAAACGAGGGAGAGGCTCCGTCCCCACCGCAGCCGCGGTGGTCCACAGCCCCACGACGATAATCGCAGTCCACTTCATCTCTCCGCCGCCCCACACCGAACCCAGGGTTATTGTGCGGTTCGGCCCCCGGTGGACCCTCCAGGGAACGTATCACACCAGACGAGTGTAACCCCTATGTTTGCGTGCTATTATAATGGTGATGTACGCGTACGTGGAGAACTTGTTTGGCCGCGCGGTATTAGCCGAGCGGTCTGAGGCGCTGCAGTCATGGACTGTGCGGCTGGTCCCGGCGGAGATTCGATTCCTCTCTTGGGCATGGGTGTGTGTGTTTGTCCTTAGGATAATTTACGTTAAGTAGTGTGTAAGCTTAGGGGCTGATGACCTTAGCAGTTAAGTCAAATAAGATTTCACACACATTTTTTGAGAACTTGTTTGAGCAGCAACCACCGACATAGTGTAACTGAGGCGGAATAAGGGGAATCAGCTCGCATTCGCCGAGGCAGATGGACAACCGCCTAAAAACCATCCACAGACTGGCCGCCGGGCGGGTTCGTGCCGGGGACCAGGCGCTCCTTCCCGCCCGGAAAGCCGTGCGTTAGACCGCACGGCCAGCCGGGCGGACACTCAATGCCTTACTCAATCGAAGCAGCATCTGAACAAACCAATCCATCTCGGACGACAGTGTCCAACTAGAACTCTGTCTGTGCATTCACGCTAAACGTTCATCAGTAAACCAAAAGGCGCCTTCACTCCTCATTGGCCCGCCGTAATCGGCTAATCAAAGTGTTTTCTCACTGACTGGCTCCGAGTGACGCAAAGAGAATCATGCTTTCAGATATCAATTGCCCAGTACGAAATATGTCGTTCCACTGTGTCCCGTTGCAGTGTGTCCGCAATTTAGAATACGAGAAAGAAATTCAGTATTGAAAGTTGCTATTACGACAGACAGTTTACAACACCAACAAATCAGGCAAGTCCATTCAGCTTGCTGTCGTCATCCAAAGACGGTAGCTCCTTTCTGCCACACTGTCATGTGTCCATGTCGACCCGTTACAATGCGCTGATTCCACACATCCAACTGTCAGAAACACTCTGCCTCACTGCCATGATCTACTTCAGCGGCGGACTCCCTGGTACCAGTCCTAGACCGTCTCCAGCGCTCCGAAGCGACCAGTGTGCTCTTTTGAGGATGTGACTAATGGATTGTACGATCAGTCTGTGATTGTGTTACCACTGGACATACTGTAGAGGGCGGTTAGCAGCCTGTGTTGTGACTCCTGGGTCCGGTCTGTGTCCAGAAGGTGCGGACGTCGTTGCGATCGGCGGAGACAGCCGGCTTCGTGGCGGAGGGCAGTCGCGGCTTCTGCCTCGTGGGGCCGGGCGCCGTGGCGCCGGAGGGCGCCCCAAGCTGCTCGAGGTGAGTTCTGCCCCACCCGAATCCTCTGTAGGGGTCAAGTACAGGCGGTGTCACTGCCAGCTTGCCTTGACCCCGAGATCCAGTAGCTCGTAGGTAGCGCTTGGAAGGTTGTATCTGCGCTTCTTGATTTCCAAATATAGCTCTACTCCTTCGTTTAGAAAACAAAATACGTACTTACAGAATATTCCGAATGTAGACTTATTAGCAAACAGAAACAAACATGCTATTCTTATAGAGGAGACATGACAAGAATCGTGCAGCGTATTTCAAGAAGTCATTTGGAGTCGTTGTTGCTCATTGCTCAGTGTGTCGTGCCTGGTGGTCTAGTGACAAAGCGCGCGACTGCTAAACGAGAGTTAATTCCATTCACAAACATCTATTGTCATCAGCTAAACCAATCGCACCACTGCTGGTCTCCATGTTGTACATTGTCATCAGCTAAACCAATCGCACCACTGCTGGTCTCCATGTTGTACTTCGCTGAACACGAGGGAGTCCTCCTTCATAGCTGAATGATCAGCATAGTGGAGTCCCATGCGAGAGGCCTGGTTTCCATTCTCTGCCAGATCTGAGACTGTCTCCATTTGTTACCAAATGTTGCTTGTCTTCATCGTCATTTTCGTACCCTTCGACAAGCAAGTCGCCGAAGTGGAGTCAAATAAATAGACTTACACCGGGCGGCGGAGCACAATCGCAGATGGGGCTCCTGATCTAGCTACTTGCTTTATCATTATCATAAAACGAGAGAAACGTGAAGTGTCTAGGTATGGCAGCGCTTCTTGGGAAAAAAAATGCAGCTACACTTCAGCATGGTCCCACTGCAATTCAATGCAACTGATCAAGGTTTTTTTTCAGTAAGTATATTCGGTCCTTTAAACGTCGTTCTGTAAAGTCCACAACGATCGTTCTACGAAAACTGTAACCTCTTGGTTCGATCTAGAAGTTTTGAAGCCATGAAACTCTTTAAAAAAAATGTATCTGAGCACTATGCGACTTAACTTCTGAGGTCATCAGTCGCCGAGAACTTAGAGCTAATTAAACCTAACTAACCTAAGGACATCACACACATCCATGCCCGAGGCAGGACTCGAACCTGCGACCGTAGCGGTCGCTCGGTTCCAGACTGTAGCGCCTAGAACAGCACGGCCACTCCGGCCGGCTGAAACTCTTTAGATGTGTGAGAGATCGATATCAGAAGCTGCCAAATCTGATGAACAAAGTAAATGCTCCAAGTCGCTCAGTTTTTAAACTACACTATTGACCATTAAAATTGCTACACCAAGCAGAAATGCAGATGATAAACTGGTATTCATTGGACAAACATATTCGCGTCTGTAGCATGTCAACTTCGTTGTGTAGCAGTTTTATTGGTCAGTAGTGAATATGCTTTATCATTATCATAAAACGAGGGAAACGTGAAAGTGTCTCAGTCTGGCAGCGCTTCTTGGGGAAAAAAAGCAGTTACACTTCAGCATGGTCTCACTACAATTCAATGCAACTGATCAAGGTTTTTTTCAGTAAGTATATTCGGTCGTTTAAGTGTGATTCTGCAAAGTCTACAAAGATCCTTCTTCGAAAACGGTAACCTCTTTGTTCGACTCTAGAAGTTTTGAAACCATGAAATTCTTTAGATGTGGGAGGGATCGATATCTGAGGCTGCAAAATCTGCCGAATAAAGTAGATGCTACAGTTATTGGATATCCAAGTCGCTCAATTTTTGAACTGTAAAAGCCACATTGTTGACAAACGCATTGTACTCACATAGCGATTTTACGTTACTGTGGTTATCAGTACACCCAGTGAATTAAGATGTTGTCTTATCCGGCTCGACAAAATAATGATAATGCCTTTCACACTAGTCGTTGAATAAAGTGATGTAACACTGCAGCTTCGCGGCGGCCGTATCTTCCTTTTTTCAAGCACTTACAAACTGTAGAGCATGACCTACACAAAGTATAGCTCCCACATTACACGAATTGAGTTTAACGACTAATTCTACGATACGCTAACTATAGAATGGTTTGTTAAGGACATGTTTCTCTCCGACAAATTGTAGAAGTCTAAGAGGCCATCATTTCGAATTTTATTTCTCAGTATCCAGAAGCATTCAGATTGCTTTTGATTTCAAAAGTAGCTGCATGTTACCCTAGGTGGGTACTCAAACTACTTTCTTACTCTCCAACAGAATTCGAACTGTTTTGGGTTCCAAACGTGGGCGCACACCACGTTACGATGATTCAATTAGTGTTCGGTTCTAACATCACGTAAAGTGCGAAATCACACCACTTCTTTAGTCCTTATGAGGATTCGACATCATTTGGTTTCCAAATGTGGCCTCACTTTGCATCAGGTGGGTACTCAAGCCACTTATTTCTTATTCAGAAGGATTCAGTCTGTTTGGAGTTTCGAAAGTGGTCGCACATTACCTTAGATAGGTTCACATACCACCTTCGTAGTCCCCAAGAGGATTCAAGCTCATCTGTACTCCAAGCATCGGCTCGCATCGTGTTAAGTGAGTGCTTGTTCGGCCTCTTTAATTCGGTAGAGTGTTCAATCTGTTTTCGGTTCCAAAGGTGACGACACATCACAGCGGGGGTAAGGGAGGGGGGTGGGGGGGGGGGGGGAACTCATACCTCTTCTTGGTCCCCAGAAGGAGTGAGTCCGTATGGGGTCCATTGTTGTTGTTGTTGTGGTCCTCAGTCCTGAGACTGGTTTGATGCAGCTCTCCATGCTACTCTATCCTGTGCAAGCTTCTTCATCTCCCAGTACCTACTGCAACATACATCCCTCTGAATCTGCTTAGTGTATTCATCTGTTGGTCTCCCTCTACGATTATTACCCTCCACGCTGCCCTCCAGTACTAAATTGGTGATCCCTTGATGCCTCAGAACATGTCCTACCAACCGATCCCTTCTTCTAGTCAAGTTGTGCCACAAACTCCTCTTCTCCCCAGTTGTATTCAATACCTTCTCATTAGTTATGTGATCTACCAACCTAATCTTCAGCATTCTTCTGTAGCACCACATTTCAAAAGCTTCTATTCTCTTCTTGTCCAATCTACTTATCGTACATGTTTCACTTCCATACATGGCTACACTCCATACAAATATTTTCAGAAACGACTTCCTGACACTTAAATCTATACTCGATGTTAACAAATTTCTCTTCTTCAGAAACGCTTTCCTTGGCATTGCCAGTCTACAGTTAATATCCTCTCTACTTCGACCATCATCAGCTCTTTTGCTCCCCAAATAGCAAAACTCACTTACTATTTAAAGTGTCTCATTTCCTAATGTAATTCTCTCAGCATCACCCGACTTAATTCGACTGCATTCCATTATCCTCGTTTTGATTTTGTTGATTTTCATCTTATATCCTCCTTTAAAGATACTATCCATACCGTTCAACTGCTCTTCCAAGTCCTTTGCTGTCTCTGACAGAATTACAATGTCATCGGCGAACCTCAAAGTTTTTATTTCTTCTCCGTAGATTTTAATACCTACTCCGAATTTTTCTTTTGTTTCCTTCACTGCTTGCTCAATATACAGATTTAATAACATCGGGGAGAGGCTACAACCCTGTCTCACTCCCTTCCCAACCACTGTTTCCCTTTCATGCCCTCGACTCTTATAACTGCCATCTGGTTTCTGCACTAATTGTAAATAGCCTTTCGCTTCCTGTATTTTGCCCCTGCCACCTTCAGAATTTGGAAGAGAGTATTCCAGTCAACATTGTCAAAAGCTTTCTCTAAGTCTACAAATGCTAGAATCGTAGATTTGTCTTTCCTTATTCTAGCTTCTAATGTAAGTCGTAGGGTCAGTATTGCCTCACGTGTTCCAACATTTCTACGGAATCCAAACTGAACTTCCCCGAGGTCGGTTTCTACTAGTTTTTCCATTCGCCTGTAAAGAATTCGCTTTAGTATTTTGCAGCCGTGACTTGTTAAACTGATAGTTCGGTAATTTTCACATCTGTCAACACCTGTTTTCTTTGGGATTGAAATTATTATATTCTTCTTGAAGTCTGAGGGTATTTCGCCTGTCTCATACATCTTTCTCACCAGATGGTAGAGTTTTGTCATGACTGGCTCTTCCAAAGCCGTCAGTAGTTCTAATGGAATGTTGTCTACTCCCGGGGCCTTGTTTCGACTCAGGTCTTTCAGTGCTCTGTCAGACTCTTCACGTAGTATTATATCTGCCATATGGGGTCCACATGCGGCTGCATAGCTGGCCGAAGTGGCCGTGCGGTTAAAGGCGCTGCAGTCTGGAACCGCAGGACCGCTACGGTCGCAGGTTCGAATCCTGCCTCGGGGATGGATGTTTGTGATGTCCTTAGGTTAGTTAGGTTTAACTAGTGCTAAGTTCTAGGGGACTAATGACCTCAGCAGTTGAGTCCCATAGTGCTCAGAGCCAATTTGCGGCTGCATATCAAGTAAGGTGAGTACTCATACAACTTCTTCAGTCTGACGGAAGATACATTCTGTTTTCGGTTCCTACGGAGGCCACACATGACGTTCTGTAGGAACTCCCTCCACTTTCTGTACGCTTGGCTTCTGGTTGTACAGGCAGCCGAAGACCGGAGGCCGCATGGCGACGGGCCGCAAGCGGCAGCGGCGGCGCGAGCGGCGGCCGCGCGATCGGGACCGCTCCAGCTCGTCGTGCTCTCGCAGCTCGCGCTCCTGCACCTGCTCCTGCTGCTGCAGCTGCGACCGCGACGACACGCCGCCCAAGAGGCGCCGGCGCCGCCGCAAGACGCGCGCTCCGGGTGGGCCTCCCTGCGCGGCTGTTCCTGAGTACCTCCGCTAACTCAGGAGGCGACTGCGCGAAAACTACAGGGCACACAGGAAAACGACACGTAGCAGCGGATTGAGCGGCTTCCCAAAGTCCAATTCGCAACATGCGCCGCGGCTTAGTTACACTAGGCGGCAGGCGTGTCTGAACGTGTAGACAAATCACCAGCGTTTTATTGTCGCATCGAACTAAGACGAGCGTTCAATAAGTAATGCAACATTTTTTTTTTCTTCGGCCATTTCCGATTGAGAAATGTGGAATTTATAGTGGAACATCGTGGAATATTCCCACTTCGACCCTTTAGTTTCATGAAGTTCTGATCGGTGGCGCCACTAAACTAAGCATCAAAATGGTGTTTGTAACGGAGGGGAATTCCAAGCAGAGAGGAGTCATTGATTCCCGTTTGGTGTAAAACCAGAGCCTCGCAGACGTCCGTAGCCGCTTGCAGAATGTATAATGAGACCTGTCAATGAACAAAAGCATGGAGAGTCGTTGGACGATGCGTCTGTCCCAATCGCTACGAGATCGCTCAAACCCCTCCGATCTCCCGCGTGCCGGCCGGTCGCACACACAGATGTCACTCTTGCAAAGTTGGAACTTGCAGATACTCTCATTCGAGGTGATCGACGGATCGCAACCAGACACCTTGTTGGACAACCGGTCGTCTCTGTTGGCATTGCTGAGATACTTGACCACCAGCTGAGGTACTAAAAGATGTATGCCCACTGGGTCCGTCATTGTCTAATAGATCATAAAAAGCAACGAAGGACCCGGACAACGCAAGGCTATCACAATCATATCAACCCCAGAGAAGCTCACAAAGCTTCGTTAGACTGTTCTTTTTCATCCACCCTACATCCCAGGTCTCGCACCTTCCGAGTTCCATCTGTTTGGCCCAATGAAGGAAGCATTCTGCGGGAAGCAGTTCTTGAATGACGGGGCGGTTATTGATGGAGCAAGACGTAGACTCCGATGTCGACCAGTAGAGTGATACAAAGCGGGCATACAGGCCCTCCCAGTAAGTTGATGTCAGGCCGTCACATTGAACGAGATTATGTTGAAACATAGGATTTTGTAGCCAAAAGAGTGGGGAATAATATGGTATCTTGAAAGTATCTCCGGGTTTGCTGCCGGATCCTAAAATCAACTCGATTCGATATTTCGGTGATCCATCTGATCACTATCTTCAGAATAATGCTACTTCTGCTGATGAGTCCCGCTGAGAACTGACGCCAGGCTGCAAATCGACGTCCTATATAGGCCACTGTACAGTACACGGTGCATGCGCCGCCCACCACGATTGCTGCACACCAAGACTGGGAGGTGGTGCCGCCCTTAGTAGAACACTGGCGGCGACAATGTATCGCACTCAGGGCCGCGCCGAAGAACGTTCTGTTTTGATGCGGGATAGTACAGGATTCCACGTCCTGCTAAGAGGAAACGCATTGTCTGTTAATTAAATATCCGCCAACCCAATTTCAATTGCCTCTTTATAGACAATACTATTCCAAAAAACGAAAGTGTTGACAACTATTACAGTTTCGTCAAATTTCATAACGTGTCCCTCATTTAAGCAGTGTTCTGCTACTGCCGATTTTTCCGGCTGTTGTAGTCTAGTATGACGGCGATGTTCCACACGCCTGTCATGAACTGTGCGAATCCAACGGCCGATGTAAGTTTTCCCACAATGACACGGAATTTTGTATACACCGGGTTTCCTAACCCCCAAATCGTCTTTCACAGAGCCGAGTAGTGCCCTAATATTAGAAGATGGACGGAAAGCACTCTTAATGCTAAAATTCCTTAAAATTCTTCTTGGAACAATTTTAAGGAATTCTTCTTGGAAACCCGGTGTATACAAAATTCCGTGTCAATATGGGAAGGCTTACATCGGCCGTTCGATTCGCACAGTTCATGTCAGGTGTGTGGAAGATCGCCTTCATACGAGGCTACAACAGCCGGAAAAATCGGCAGTAGCAGAACACTGCTTAAATGAGGGACGCGGTATGAAATTTGGCGAAACTGTCGTAGTTGCCAACACTTCTGGTTTTTGGAACAGTTTCTATAAAGAGGCAATTGAAATTGGGTTGGCGGATAGTGTAATTAACAGAGACAATGGGTTTCCTCTTAGCAGGACGTGGAATCCTGTTCCATCCCGCATAAAAACAGAACGTTCTTCGGCGCGGCCCTGAGTGCGATATATCGTTGCCGCCAGTGTTCTACTAAGGGCGCCGCCACCTCCCAGTCTTGGAGTGCAGCAATCGTGGCCTATATAGTACGTCGATTTGCAGCCTGGTGTCAGTTCTCAGCGGGACTCATCAGCAGAAGCAGCATTGTACTGAAGATGGCGACGAGATACATCGCCGTAATATCGAATCGAGTTGATTTTAGGATGAGGCAGGAAACCCGAAGAGACTTTCAAGACTTATTACCCCGGGAAAGCTTACAAAGTCACAATAATATGGTATAATGGAATCGTGAATAAAACCAACCTGCTTTCAGGAGAAAATTATGCTGCATTACTTATTGAACGCACCTCATAGTTTATACCTGCAGATAGGCAACACAGTGGACTTGTACCCAAATCGGGCTGCTGTAACACCTCCCCAGGCAGTTCGGGTCAACGACTTCAATGAACTGCACGCAAATGTTTGACGTTTGCCATTTGATATACTACGGCGTGTTATAAATTTGTAGAGATGCTCTATCCACTGATACCAGTCTATTTTCTGTATATCTTACACTTTTCGTGCAGTCATCTTCTGAAACTCCGGAGGCATTACCAATACACTAATGTCACCATTTAATGAGGCTGCCAGATTATTAGTATACAAATGAAAGCTGTAAAATTCAGATATTAATTTCGACACGCGAAATGTTAGCCACTCCCTGAAAATAGAAAACCGGTCGCTTTGGAATACTGTAGTTGGCACTGAACTGTTAGTACGCGATTATGTGAAACTCCACCGCTGGCATTCAGGGGTTGGATAAAAATATGGGAACACCACAAACACAAAACATTACTATGCCTAATACGGTGCACGAAACCCGTCGACATTCAAACTGTTTCCAGTCGTCTCGGAATGTATAAATACAGGTCCTCTTTGGTTTGCCGGCCGTTGTGGCCGATCGGTTCTAGGCGCTACAGTCTGGAACCGCGCGAACGCTACGGTCGCAGGCTCGAATCCTACCTCGGGCATGGATGCGTGTGATGTCCTTAGGTTAGTTACGTTTAAGTAGTTCTAAGTTCTAGTGGACTGATGACCTCAGAAGTAAAGTCCCATAGTGTCTAGAGCCTGTTTGGTTTTCAAGGGAGTCATATAGCATCCCTCCTGCAAAATAGTGGTGGAGAGCATAAAGGCTCAATATTGTAGAGATACGGTGAGTGTGATGGCCAGGAAAGATGTGACAATTTATCCTCGTGCTCACTAAACCTGTCCTGAACGGTGCGAGCTGTGTGAAGAAAAGCTCCGTCCTCTTGGAACACAGCATCCCCACTGCGTAACAAAAATCGTACCATGCGATGCAACCGATCAGCCAAAATGATCACATAACCCTTCCATTATT
The DNA here is from genome assembly GCF_021461385.2 of Schistocerca piceifrons. Taxonomy (NCBI): domain Eukaryota; kingdom Metazoa; phylum Arthropoda; class Insecta; order Orthoptera; family Acrididae; genus Schistocerca; species Schistocerca piceifrons. Next base: position 604,228,843 of record NC_060138.1, read on the forward strand.
TCGACCTTTCAGAGTAACCGTGGGGCCCATGGAATATCACGCTGTGGCTGCCCAAATCATCACCGAACCCATACTTCACTGCTGCGACGCAAACTTGTTCGTAAGTTGGAAACTGTGAGAAACAAGTTTCATCCGGCCAAATCACTTTCTTCCATTGCGTTGTAGTCCAGTTTTTATCGCTCTGGCACCACGTTCTCCTGTTACGGACTTTTGCATCACTGGTGAGTGATTTTGGAATTCTAGCTCACTCTGAAATACCCCGCTTACGGAGCTCCCTGGGTGCACACAGGATTCACGATTACGACATTCAGTACTGCAGAGACTTTTTCAGCTCTCGTCCTCTTTATTTTTCGTCGCCATCCTCTTCAGTGACCGTCTGTCACAATCACTCAATACCCATTGGTCTTCACTTTCCGATAACAAATTACCGGACATAATACCTCTTCCCTGTGCCTGGTCCTCTTACTCCCGGCCTCGTCATCGGGATGGGGTAATTTTAGCTGGACTCTGAATTGGGCACCGTGTTTTTAGCTATCGACATCTTTTAAGTGGCGATCCTCCCCCGCTTTGTCCCCACTGCTCTCAACCGTGGACGGTGAGATACCTTTTCCTTTAGTGCCGCTATTTTAGTCCGCTACGCCCACGTTTACAGCTGTCGCCTGATATATCTCCCCTTTTAGCAGATGACGCGCGCTCAGCCGATCGTGTCCTTGAGTTTATCAGTGTCATTGAGATGACATCGGTAATTTGAAGCTCTTTGCGGGGAAAACGACCCCCCTTCAATAGCATTTTTCTAAGATTTCTTTCCGTTTTTAGTTTCCCTCCTTCCTCAGTTTAGCTCCCATTGTTGCTGACTTAAATTTCGGTTCTTTACCCTGCATTAAGCCATAGAATGGGCACTTATGACGTAGCAGTTTTGCGCCCTAAAACCATTAAAAAACCTGCAATTTTCCCACGTTCGCATTCACTTAGGTCACACATGATGCACTCACACCTACACAGAACACTGTTTTGGCCACGACTGACATCTGCAACGTACTGAAGACGTTTCACAGCCACTTATGGCTTGGCTAGCACATGCATTTATGTTCTAGCATGCATTTCTCGCGATGTTGCCATATTTTTCCAACTTCTGTAGTTGTCCATTTTGTTGATGTATCACAGTGGAATATCTACATCTACATCTACATTTATACTCCGCAAGCCACCTAACGGTGTGTGGCGGAGGGCACTTTACGTGCCACTGTCATTACCTCCCTTTTCTGTTCCAGTCGCGTATGGTTCGCGGGAAGAACAACTGTCTGAAAGCCTCCGTATGCGCTCGAATCTTTCTAATTTTACATTCGTGATCTCCTCGGGAGGTATAAGTAGGGGGAAGCAATATATTCGATACCTCATCCAGAAACGCACCCTCTCGAAACCTGGCGAGCAAGCTACACCGAGATGCAGAGCGCCTCTCTTGCAGAGTCTGCCACTTGAGTTTGCTAAACATCTCCGTAACGCTATCATGGTTACCAAATAACCAAATAACGTCTTTGTATCTTCTCTACCTCATCCGTCAACCCGATCTGGTACGGATCCCACACTGATGAGCAATTCTCAAGTATAGGCCGAACGAGTGTTTTGTAAGCCACCTCCTTTGTTGATGGACTGCATTTTCTAAGGACTCTCCCAATGAATCTCAACCTGGTACCCGCCTTACCAACAATTAATTTTATATGATCATTCCACTTCAAATCGTTCCACACGCATACTCCCAGATATTTTACAGAAGTAACTGCTACCAGTGTTTGTTCCGCTATCATATAATCATACAATAAAGGGTCCTTCTTTCTATGTATTCGCAATACATTACATTTGTTTGCGTTAAGGGTCAGTTGCCACTCCCTGCACCAAGTGCCTATCCGCTGCAGATCTTCCTGCATTTCGCTACAATTTTCTAATGCTGCAACTTCTCTGTATACTACAGCATCATCCACGAAAAGCCGGATGGAACTTCCGACACTATCTACTAGGTAATTTATATATATTCTGGAAAGCAATGGTGCCATAACACTCCCCTGTGGCACGCCAGAGGTTACTTTAACGTCTGTAGACGTCTCTCCATTGATAACAACATGCTGTGTTCTGTTTGCTAAAAACTCTTCAATCCAGCCACACAGCTGGTCTGATACTCCGTTTATCAGGCGACAGTGCGGAGCTGTATCGAACGCCTTCCGGAAGTCAAGGAAAATGGCATCTACCTGGGAGCCTTTATCTAATATTTTCTGGATCTCATGAACAAATAAAGCGAGTTGGGTCTCACACGATCGCTGTTTCCGGAATCCATGTTGATTCCTACAGAGTAGATTCTGGGTTTCCAAAAAAGACATGATACTCGAGCAAAAAACATGTTCTAAAATTCTACAACAGATCGACGACAGAGATAAAGGTCTATAGTTTTGCGCATCTGCTCGACGACCCTTCTTGAAGACTGGGACTACCAGTGCTCTTTTCCAATCATTTGGAACCTTCCTTTCCTCTAGAGACTTCCGGGGCAAGTTCTTTCGCGTACTCTGTGTAGAATCGAATTGGTATCCCGTCAGGTCCAGTGGACTTTCCTCTGTTGAGTGTTTCCAGTTGCTTTTCTATTTCTTGGACACTTATTTCGATGTCAGCCATTTTTTCGTTTGTGCGAGGATTTAGAGAAGGAACTGCAGTGCGGTCTTCCTCTGTGAAACAGCTTTGGAAAAAGATGTTTAGTATTTCAGCTTTATGCGTGTCATCCTCTGTTTCGATGCCATCATCATCCCGGAGTGTCTGGATATGCTGTTTCGAGCCACTTACTAGGATTTTCTGTCGAGTCGGTACATAGAATTTTACTTTCGAATTCACTGAACGCTTCACGCATAGCCCTCCTTACGCTAACTTTGACATCGTTTAGCTTCTGTTTGTCTGAGAGGTTTTGGCTGCGTTTAAACTTGGAGTGAAGCTCTCTTTGCTTTAGCAGTAGTTTCCTAACTTTTTTGTTGAACCACGGTGGGTTTTTCCCGTCCCTCACAGTTTTAGTCGGCACGTACCTGTCTAGAAATCATTTTACGATTGCCTTGAACTTTATCCATAAACACTCAACATTGTCAGTGTCGGAACAGAAATTTTCGTTTTGACCTGTTAGATAGTCTGAAATCTGCCTTCTATTACTCTCACTAAACAGATAAACCTTCCTCCCTTTTTTTATATTCCATTAACTTCCATATTCAGGGATGCTGCAACGGCCTTATGACCATTGATTCCCTGTTCTGCACTTACAGAGTCGAAAAGTTTGAGTCTGTTTGTTATCAGTAGGTCCAAGATGTAATCTCCACGAGTCGGTTCTCTGTTTAATTGTTCGAGGTAATTTTCGGATAGTGCATGGCTTCGAGAAGAAATAGCGCACGAATCGCAGCCGTGTAACACCTATGAGAACATTGGTCGCAAGAGATCATAACCGACTGGCACCCGACACAAGTGTCGCCTTCCTAATAACAATCGGTTTAAAACCCAACAGCAATTGCTGCTGGCAGTGAACTCAGGACCATGTCAATCAGTGACCATTGCGAAAGGAATTGCTTTTGTCTTGTGGTACCTGCCAAAAGCCCATTGCTCACAGTTCCAAATAAAGCAAAACGTTTTCAGTGGACAAAATAAAACAGACTCTGTATTGCATTTATTGAATGAGCAATTGCGAATAAGGACATCATCAGCTGTAGAATGAATTGACGACAATGAAAAGCTGTACCGGACCGAGACAAGAATCCGGGTTTCCTGCTTATCACGAGCGGTCCACTTACCATCTGGCTATCCGTGCACTACTCACGGCCAGATCCAAACGTCCATATGTCGTCAACCACGCTTCTACTACCTGTAATCATATATCCATTACGTATATTCCCGTACAGGTCAAACGTATTCCAAAGTCACTTTCCCGGTATCAACAGGTAAATACAATATTTCAGTACCTGTCTTATTCTGATTTCAATGCAAAGCTCTTTTGGATGTGCGTGCATGTCCAAAGGAAATTTGCATCGTAATCAGAATAACACAGGCATTGCCATATCGTATCGAAAACTGAATCTACAATGGCGCTGACAATAGGCGTCTAATGTGGTCCAACCCTTTTTTTTTTAAATGAATCAAGACGTCGATTACATCGACGAGCCAACAAGGCGTTTAATCCGCATTGTGTGCAGAGTGTACTTCAGGCTGGAGGTGGTTCTGTGATGTTTTGTGGGTGTTTTACCTACCATGGCTACTGGTACTTTCCGTTGAAGTACACAAAAATTGATACTCTTTGAAAGAGCAATCATATGCTTGGAACTACTTTGCGGATGACCTACTGTTAAGCCATCAAACGCATTACAAGCAGACTGACATGTAAGCTCCCATCTTAAAAGTCAGTGTGTTTTCAGGTGAGCAATGACAACAAAATACAAAAGACATCTACGTCCACATCTACGTCTACATCTACATCTACGTGATTACTCTGCTATTCACAATAAAGGCCTGGCAGAGGGTTCAATGAACCACCTTCAAGCTGTCTCTCTACCGTTCCACACTCTAACGGCGCGCGGGAAAAACAAGCACTTAAATTTTTCTGTGCGAGCCCTGATTTCTCTTATTTTATCGTGATGATTATTTCTCCCTATGTAGGTGGGTGCCAACAGAATGTATTCACAATCGGAGGAGAAAACTGGTGACTGAAATTTCATGAGAAGAAGGCCTTTGTTTTAACTTTGTTTTAATGATTGCCACTCCAATTCACGTATCATGTCTGTGGCACTATCTCCCCTATTTCGCGAAATACAAAACGAGCCACCCTTCTTTGGACTTTTTCGATGTCATCCGTCAGTCTCACCTGATGCGAATCCCACACCGCACAACAATACTCCAGAATAGGGTGGACAAGCGTGGTGTAAGCAGTCTCTTTAGTAGACCTGTTGCACCTTCTAAGTGTTCTGCCAATCAGTCGCAGTCTTTGGTTTGATCTACCCACGACATTATCTATGTAATCGTTCCAATATTATACATATTATTTACAGAAATTAAACGAGGCCTACCGAAGGTGACACGCTGGTGGCGAAATATTCTTGGGTTACGAATAATAAAAGGGAAGACTGTGTTTTGTAGCAGCTAAGTTTAAAATTACTGATCTTACTCATATAATACTAAAGATCGAATAATTAGAGGTGACTGTCGTATGAGCACATATAGTTATAGTCTAGAGAACATTTTTGTAATAACAATCAGAACAATATTTTCCGTTGATACTGAAACATCCAATAAACACTTTTTTTCTGATCTGACTTCCCCCCCCCCCCCCCCATACACGTAGAGCGTAACGGACTCTTAAGACAAAAACAAAAAAGCGATGCACCACGAATGAATTATCTGCATGAGACAGAAACTGGTAGACGTGATTCATATGTGTTGTTGTAGTTGTGGTCTTCAGTCCTGAGACTGGTTTGATGCAGCTCTCCATGCTATTCTATCCTGTGCAAGCTTCTTCATCTCCCAGTACTTACTGCAACCTACATCCTTCTGAAGCTGCTTAGTGTATTCATCTCTTGGTCTCCCTCTGCGATTTTTATCCTCCACGCTGCCCTCCAATGCTAAACTTGTGATCCCTTGATGCCTCAGAACGTGCTCTACCAACCTGTCACTTCTTCCAGTTCAGTTGTGCTACGAACCCCTCTTCTCCCCAATTCTATTCAATACCTCCTCATTAGTTACGTGATCTACCAAACTAATCTTCAGCATTCTTCTGTAGCACCACATTTCCCAAGCTTCTATTCTCTTCTTGTCCAAACTATTTATCGTCCATGTTTCACTTCCATACATGGCTACACTCCATACAAATACTTTCAGAAACGACTTCCTGACACTTAAATCTATACTCGATGTTAACAAATTTCTCTTATTCAGAAACGCTTTCCTTGCCATTGCCAGTCTACATTATATATCCTCTCTACTTCGGCCATCATCACTTATTTTTCTCCCCAAATAGCAGAACTCCTTTACTACTTTAAGTGTCTCATTTCCTAATCTAATTCCCTTAGCATCACCCGACTTAATTCGACTACATTCCATGATACTCGTTTTGCTTTTGCTGATGCTCATCTTATATCCTCCTTTCAAGACACTGTCCATTCCGTTCAACTGCTCTTCCAAGTCCTTTGCAGTCCCTGACAGAATTACAATGTCATCGGCGAACCTCAAAGTTTTTATTTCTTCTCCATGGATTTTAATACCTACTCCGAATTTTTCTTTCGTTTCCTTTACTGCTTGCTCAATATACAGATTGAAAAACATCGGGGAGAGACTACAACCCTGTCTCACTCCCTTCCCAACCACTGCTTCCCTTTCATGCCCCTCGACTCTTGTAACTGCCATCTGGTTTCTGTACAAATTGTAAATAGCCTTTCGCTCCCTGTATTTTACCCATGCCACCTTTAGAATTTGAAAGAGCGTATTCCAGTCAACATTGTCAAAAGCTTTCTCTACGTCTGCAAATGCTAGAAACTTAGGTCTCTCTTTCCTTAAACTTTCTTCTAAGATAAGGCGTAAGGTCAGTATTGCCTCACGTGTTACAACATTTCTACGGAATCGAAACTGATCTTCCCCGAGGTCGGCTTCTACCAGTTTTTCCATTTGTCTGTAAAGAATTCGTGTTATTATTTTGCAGCTGTGACTTATAAAACTGATAGTTCGGTAATTTTCACATCTGTCAACACCTGCTTTCTTTGGGATTGGAATGATTATATTCTTCTTGAAGTCTGAGGGTACTTCGCCTGTCTCATACATCTTGCTCACCAGATGGTAGAGTTTTGTCATGACTGGCTTTTCCAAGGCCGTCAGTAGTTCTAATGGAATGTTGTCTACTCCCGGGGCCTTGTTTCGACTCAGGTCTCTCAGTGCTCTGTCAAACTCTTCACGCAGTATCGTATCTCCCATTTCATCTTCACCTACGTCCTCTTCCATTTCCATAATATTGTCCTCAAGTACATCGCCCTTGTATAGACCCTCTATATACTCCTTCCACCTTTCTGCTTTCTCTGCTTCGCTTAGAACTGGGTTTCCATCTGAGCTATTGATATTCATACAAGTGGTTCTCTTTTCCCCCTAGGTCTCTTTAACTTTCCTGTAGGCAGTACCTATCTTAACCCTTACATTTGTCTTCTAGCCATCCCTGCTTAGCAGTTTTGCACTTCTTGTCGATCTCATTTTTGAGACGTTTGTATTCCTTTTTGCCTGCTTCATGTACTGCATTTTTATATTTTCTCCTTTCATCAATTAAATTCAATATTTCTTCTGTTACCCAAGGATTTCTATTAGCCCTCGTCTTTTTACCTACTTGATCGTCTGCTGCCTTCACTACTTCATCCCTCAAAGCTACCCATTCTTCTTCTAATGTATTTCTTTCCCCCATTCCTGGCAATTGTTCCCTTATGCTCTCCCTGAAACACTGTACAACCTCTGGTTTAGTCAGTTTATCCGGGTCCCACCTCCTTAAATTCCCACCTTTTTGCAGTTTCTTCAGTTTTAATCTACAGTTCATAACCAATAGATTGTGGTCAGAGTCCACATCTGCCCCTGGAAATGTCTTACAATGTAAAACCTGGTTCCTTAATGTCTGTCTTACCATTATATAATCTATCTGATACCTTTTAGTATCTCCAGGATTCTCCCATGTATGCAACCTTCTTTCATGATTTTTGAACCAAGTGTTAGCTATGATTAATTTATGCTCTGTGCAAAATTCTACCAGACAGCTTCCTCTTTCATTTCTTACCCCCAATCCGTATTCACCTACTATGTTTCCTTCTCTCCCTTTTCCTACTCTCGAATTCCAGTCACCCATGACTATTTTAATTTTCGTCTCCCTTCACTACCTGAATAATTTCTTTTATCTCATCATACATTTCATCAATTTCTTCATCATCTGCAGAACTAGTTGGCATATAAACTTGTACTACTGTAGTAGGCGTGGGCTTCGTGTCTATCTTGACCACAATAATGCGTTCACTATGTTGTTTGTGGTAGCTTACCCGCACTCCTATTTTTTTTTATTCATTATTAAACCTACTCCTACATTACCCCTATTTGATTTTGTATTTATAACCCTGTATTCACCTGACCAAAAGTCTTGTTCCTCCTGCCACCGAACTTCACTAATTCCCACTATATCTAACTTAAACCTACCCATTTCCCTTTTTAAATTTTCTAATCTACCTGCCCGATTAAGGGATCTGACATTCCACGCTCCGATCCGTAGAACGCCACTTTTCTTTCTCCTGATAACGACGTCCTCCTCAGTAGTCCCCGCCCGGAGATCCGAATGGGGGACTATTTTACCTCCGGAATATTTTACCCAAGAGGACGCCATCATCATTTAATCATACAGTAAAGCTTCACGCCCTCGGAAAAAATTACGGCTGTAGTTTCCCCTTGCTTTCAGCCGTTCGCCGTACCAGCACAGCAAGGCCGTTTTGGTTAGTGTTACAAGGCCAGATCAGTCAATCATCCAGACTATTGCCCCTGCAACTACTGAAAAGGCTGCTGCCCCTCTTCAGGAACCACACGTTTGTCTGGCCTCTCAACAGATACCCCTCCGTTGTGGTTGCACCTACGGTACGGCTATCTGTATCGCTGAGGCACGCAAGCCTCCCCACCAGCGCCAAGGTCCATGGTTCATGGGGGGCGGGGGGGGGGGGGGGGGGGAGGGATTCATATGGACAGACAAATAAATCATTACAGTATCAGAAAAATTGGATTTTTTATTCAAGAGAAAGCTGTTCACATGTTGAGCAGATCAGTAACGCATTGGTGCACCTTTGGCCCTTAGACAAGCAGGCTTGCCGTTCATTGATAGAGCCGTTGGGTGTCCTCCTGGGAGATATCGTGAGCTCTGCTGGGACCATTTTCAATGAAATGTCTGAATCTCTGTGAAGGAATGGCAGCCCATTCTTCCTGAAGAGCCGAAACAGAGAGGGTAGTGTTGATAGACTCAGGGGCCTCGACCGAAGTCGACGTTCTGGCTCATAACAAAGGTAATCCATTGGGTTCCGGTCGGGACACTGCCCGGGCCAGTCCATTCGAGAAATGTTATTGTCGACAAAGAATTGCCTCACGATTACTGCTTTCGACAGGGTGCATTCTCATTCTGATGCAAGCGATCACCGTCTCCGAATTGTTACCCTGCTGTGCGCAGTACACAGTGCAGTAAAATGTGTTCAGAGCCTTCCAAATTTAGAGTTTTCTTAAGCACAACAAGTGGACCATACCCTAACCACTAAAATACCCCAATATCGTAACACCACCTCGTCCGTACTCCACTGCTGGTACTACACTTGATGGCAGGTAATGTTCTCCAAGCATTTGCCAACAAAAACACTTCCGATATTACAGTGCCTGTGTTGTTAAGAAGTACACTATGTTTCCAAAAGTATGCGGACACCTGGCTGAAAATTACTTACACGTTCGTGGCGCCCTCCATCGGTAATGCTGGAATTCAGTATGGTGCTGGCCGACCCTTAGCCTTGATGACAGCTTCCACTCTCGCAGGCATACGTTCAATCAGGTGCTGGAAGGGTTCTTGGGGAATGGCAGCCCATTCTTCACGGAGTGCTGCACTGAGGAGAGGTATCGATGTCAGTCGGTGTGGCCTGGCACGAAGTAGGCGTTTCAAAACATCCCAAAGGTGTTCTATAGGATCCAGGTCAGGACTCTGTGCAGGCCAGTTCATTACAGTGATGTTATTGTCGTGTAACCATTCCGCCGCCGGCCGGACATTATGAACAGGTGCTCGATCGTGTTGAAAGATGCAGTCGCCATCCCCGAATTTCTCTTCAATAGTGGGAAGCAAGAAGAAGCTTAAAATATCAATGTAGGCCCCCTCAATGAAAAACAAGGCCACACCATAACATCACCGCCTCCTAATTTTACTGCTGGCACTACACACGCTGGCAGATGACGTTCACCGGGCATTCACCGTACCCACACCCTGTCATCGGATCGCCACATTGTGTACCGTGATTCGTTACTCCACACAAAGTTTTTCCACTGTTCGATCGTCCAATGATTACGCTCCTTACACCAAGCAAGGCGTCTTTTGGCAGCCGCTCGACCATGAAATCCAAGTTTTCTTACCTCCTGCCTAATTGTCATAGTACTTGCAATAGATCCTGATGCAGTTTGGAATTCCCGTGTGATAGTCTGGATAGATGTCTGCCTATTACACATAACGACCCTCTTCAACTGTCGGCGGTCTCTGTCAGTCAACAGACGAAGTCGGCCTGCACACTTTCGTGCTGTACGTGTCCCTTCACGTTTCCACTTCACTATCACATCGGAAACAGTGCACCTAGGGATGTTTAGGAGTGTGAAAATCTCGTGTACAGACGTATGACACAAGTGACACCCAATCTCCTGACAACGTTCGAAGTCCTTGAGTTCGGCAAAGCGCCCCATGCTGCTTTCCCACGTCGTCTAACGACTACTGGGGTCACTGATATGGAATACCTGGCAGTAGGTGGCAGCACAATGCACCTAATATGAGAAGCGTACGTTTCTGGAGGTGTCCCTATACTTTTGATCACAAAGCGTACGATGAAATATTCCTTCGGACATACATGCACGTCCTAAGGAACAAGTACTGCGGCGACTACAGACGTCTTTAGTACATGAAATGTATTTTCAGTTGTGAATACGGAGAACGAACAACTGTGTAACTGAATGACGACAGTGAATATTTGTGCCGGACCGGGGCTCGATCTTGTTTGCCGCTTTATGCGAGCTGTCCCCTTAACCGCTTTTGCTATCACGGGCAGATGCAACCTTCCGTCAGATTGCCACAGGGTGTAGCGTGATTCACCACACCAAACCACTCTCTTCCAGTCATGCACTGTCCAGCAAAGTCACTCTTCAAATCAGCGTAACTTAGCTCTGACTACAGAAACGTGTGGCTCATGACGAGTTGCTAGACAGTTGTACCTTTTAATTTTTAACACTATACGCACAGCCACTGTGCAAGCTATACTGTTGCTAGCTCTTTGGAACTCACGAGTGAATTATTTCCACTCTCCGCAATGCTCGATTGTCCCTGTCCATCAGCACATGAGATCTGTCTGCTCTGTTTTTAGCTGTGGTCGTCCCTTCGCGTGTCCATTTCACTGTCACATCACCGATAGTAGACATGGGCAGCTTTAGAAGGGTTGAAATGTCATCGGTGGATCTGTTACTCAGGCGACATTGAATTACTAGTCTACGTTCAAATTCATTGAGAGTACCTGTTACTGCTTCTGTACGATAACACAATGCTCCCCTATCGTTTCGTACTGGCGGGTCCGCTGCCGTAGCATCTACTGGTCGAACCTGCGTTACATGGAGCACGCAGGATTCCTTTGATTATATAGTGCTGTAATGTCGGTACCTTGTGTAGCGTAGTACAGGTGTAGGTAAGTCTGGAATTTAACGCGAATGGAGGCTGAAACCAGGGCCAGGATTACCACCAACAGTTACGATGAACCCACTGCATGGAGTCGCACATTGTGGTAGTATGTTGGATATAGTATAACGATAAAGACATAGACTGTCGATGATGCACGTAATTTCTTCAACTCTTCATTCTATTCACAAAACAGAGAACTATTACAATGACCAGCTAATCTCAAAACGCCCCAGCAGAGGCCGACTTTCAAAACATAATAAGAAGTTCCTCTTTTTCCTTCCGCCACTTTCCCCTCACATTCTACTTTCCACATTACTGACAGATCAGCTTGTGTTAAGTACCATGTGAAGTGCTGCAGTGGCAAGAAACTAGGCTCCTTCTCAGGAGGACCAAGGTCAGAATCAGCCTGTCCATCCAGATTTAGGTTCCCCGTTACAGCCGGGCGGGGTGACCGAGCGGTTCTAGGCGCTGCAGTCTGGAATCCCGCGACCGCTACGGTCTCAGTTTCGAATCCTGCCTCGGGCATGGATGTGTGTGATGTCCTTAGGTTAGTTAGGTTTAAGTAGTTCTAAGTTCTAGGCGACTGATGACCTCAGATGTTAAGTCCCACAGTGCTTAGAGCCATTTTTTGAGGTTCTGGAAAGAACGGGACTGATTTCCATCCCATTCCTTCCCGGGTTCGCAGGACAGCTTCTGTAAAGTCAGGAAGGCAGGAGACGAGGTACTGGCAGAATTAAAGATGTGAGGACGGGGCGTGAGTCGTGCTTGGGTAGCTCAGATGATAGAGCACTTGCCCGCGAAAGGCAAAGGTCTCGAGTTCGAGTCTCGGTCCGGCACACAGTTTTAATCTGCCAGGAAGTTTCATATCAGAGCACACTCCGCTGCAGAGTGAAAATCTCATTCATGATTAGAAACGGTTATCTCTTGAAGGAGTTTCACAGTGTTATTGTGTGTTGGCGATCTCACCTATAGAGTACTTTAGTTACAAATATCATGGTTGAACCAAAATGAGTGATAAACAGTTATTATTTCAACAGTTATTGTTGAACAGTCTCATTCGTAGTGTCATTGCTGCTAATAGACTATCACGATACCATGACTATCCAAAAAAGAACCTCCCAGTGACTAGTAAAGAAAGAAAAAATAGATTACTTTTTATAGACACCCTGTACTTACATGTTGAGATTCCTTCTCCACATAATCGCCACCCGAATTCGAATATTTGTCCTGCCGTGACACAAGCTCTCTACTTCATCAAAGAGTGACGCGGCCTGGTGCTTCAACCACTTGTTCACAGCATTCTCGTTGTCGGTCGTCATGTGCTGAGTAGTCAGCCAGGCCTTCATGTTGTCGAAGTGGTGAAAGTCGCTTGATTTCAGTCAAAAAGTTTTTCTTTTCGTAGGTTGTCGCGTAGGAGAAGGTTACCTTCGGTACCTATTGCGCGCCGTTTGTTTTGTGTTGGCTTTTGGAGTTTCGTATGAGTCTCAAAATAAACCGGTGACGTCACAGTATTCTCAGGCGTTGTTCTCATGAAATTTGTTCATAAAAGTTCTTTGTGATCCGAAAAACTGTAAACGTCATTTTGCGGTTTGTCAGCATCTGCTTATATTTTTAGGGCTTAGAGTACTGCTAGAATGAGTGTGTGTCCACTCTTTGGACTGTACCTTAGTTTCAGGGTACACGTCCTGCACCCATGTGTTGTCCTTAGGCACGATTCTGTTCAGGAACTCCTCCCTCTTCTCGTGGTAGCGGTGAAGAAATGTCAATATCAAATCCATTCTTTCAGTTTTCTTCACTTCTGTTAGACGTTTTAGTAACCACCATGCGCAAAACATATGGTAACCTACGAAGTAATCTCTCTGTGACAGTTTTACAGATCACTGTTTTTGAAATCCGAGGCACATTTTCAGAAAGTTCGGAAATTGTGAACCGACGCCTGGGACGCTCAATTTTGTCAAAGTTTTCCACAAGTTCATCAATCACATCCAAATGTGAGACCGAGCTAGGTGGCGCAGACTCGCATTCGGGAGGACGATGATTCAAACCCATGTCCTGCCATTCTCATTTAGGTTTTCTGTGATTTCCGTAAGTCGCATCAGGCAAATGCCATGGTGGTTTCTTTGAAAGGGTACCGCCGATTTCCCTCCCGTTCCTTCCCTAGTCCGAGTTTGTGCTCCGTGTCTAACGACCTCGTTGTCGACGGGACGTTAAACACAAATCTCCTCCTCTAAATGTCATGTCGTACTCGACCGTTTTATCACGAACATCAGTCCGATGTTAGCTTCTAGTCGCGTAATCTTAAGAAATCTGACCGTGATTGTAGTGGTTGGCTGTCGGACTGTAGGGAGGAAGACTCACTTCAGTCAATATCGCGTAGAAAACTAGACTGTAGCCCGACAGTACTTGGCACAACAGCAGTTTCTTACTTTAAAATTAACCATAAGAGCTGGTAAGGTTATTCTGAAATAAAAAAAATGACGTCCTTTAATTTATTAGCCTAAAAGCAAAGGAAAATACGCCTCATTCCTTTGAGGATGCTGACATATTTTAAAATTCATGGACTACAAAAAAGCCACGGTCGACTCAACATTCCCAAAATGGTTCAAATGGCTCTAAGCACTATGGGACTTAACATCTGAGGTCATCAGTCACCTAGAACTTAGAACTACTTAAATCTAACTAACCCAAGTACATCACGCACATCCATGCCTGAGGCAAGATTCGAACCTGCGACCGTAACAGCAGTGAGGTTCCGGACTGAAGCGACTAGAACCACTCGGCCACAACGGCCGGCCAACATTCCCATTCCAACAAAATATATCCCTCAATGCAACATTAAATACTTCATAATTCACCTTACCGTATTCCTGGCTCACAGATCTTTCACTACACGTTCATTCGACCGAATGTGCCTCACCTCACTACTGCCTCACACGCTCGCTACTAACCCAAGTCGTCGTCACGACACGACAATGTCCCGTCCACCGAGAAAAGTGGGGAACTGCAGAAAGTTCTGGAAGTTAAATTCGCTATCTAGCGCCTGCCGCCATGTAGCCCGCTGGCAAGATTATCTATCACGGTGTCCTTACGGCAGCCAGATATCCTTCCGGCAACCAGCCTCGAATTTTCTGCGCCACTCACTCACAATAGCGTCACCAATAACCCCATCCCTATACAAACGACACAATCAACGATGAACCTCTGCGGCACTGACTCCTTCTGCTTGCAGGGCGCGAATAACAGACAGTACATACCTTGCAACGGGCAGGAGACGCAGTGGCACCCTCCATTTCATACGTATGCCGCTTACACAGCGACAATCGCAACAGAGAACTGATTGGCGCAGCGCTACTTTCAAGGTCTCCTTCTCCAACTAAGCAAGCATCAAGATCCTACAAGCATTTGTTTATTTTTAATACACTACTGGCGATTAAAATTGCTACACCAAGAAAAAATGCAGATGATAAACGGGTATTCATTGGACAAATATATTATACTAGAACTGACATGTGGTTACATTTTCACGTAATTTGGGTGCATAGATCCTGAGAAATCAGTACCCAGAACAACCACCTCTGGCCGTAATAACGGCCTTGATACGCCTGGGCATTGAGTCAAACAGAGCTTGGATGGCGTGTACAGGTACAGCTGCCCTTTCAGCTTCAACACGATACCACAGTTCATCAAGAGTAGTGACTGGCGTATTGTGACGAGCCAGTTGCTCGGCCACCATTGACCAGACGTTTTCAATTGGTGAGAGATCTGGAGAATGTGCTGGCCAGGGCAGTAGTCGAACATTTTCTGTATCCAGAAAGACCCGTACAGCACCTGCAACATGCGGTCGATCATTATCCTGCTGAAATGTAGGGTTTCACAGGGATCCAAAAAAATGGTTCAAATGGCTCTGAGCACTATGGGACTCAACTGCTGAGGTCATTAGTCCCCTAGAACTTAGAACTAGTTAAACCTAACTAACCTAAGGACATCACAAACATCCATGCCCGAGGCAGGATTCGAACCTGCGACCGTAGCGGTCTTGCGGTTCCAGACTGCAGCGCCTTTAACCGCACGGCCACTTCGGCCGGCTTCACAGGGATCGAATGAAGGGTAGAGCTACGGGTCGTAACACATCTGAAATGTAACGTCCACTGTTCAAAGTGCCGTCAATGCGAACAAGAGGTGACCGAGACGTGTAACCAAAGGCACCCCATACGATCACGCCGGGTTATACGCCAGTATGGCGATGACGAATACACGCTTCCAATGTGCGTTCACTGCGATGTCGTCAAACACGGATGCGACCTTATGATGCTGTAAACAGAACCTGGATTCATCCAAAAAAATGACGTTT
This sequence comes from Schistocerca piceifrons, assembly GCF_021461385.2. Lineage (NCBI taxonomy): Eukaryota > Metazoa > Arthropoda > Insecta > Orthoptera > Acrididae > Schistocerca > Schistocerca piceifrons. Next base: position 604,244,658 of record NC_060138.1, read on the forward strand.
TGCCATTCGTGCACCCGGGTTCGTCGTTGAATACACCATCGCAGGCGCTCCTGTCTGTAATGCAGCGTCAAGGGTAACAGCAGCCATGGTCTCCGAACTGATAGTCCATGCTGCTGCAAACGTCGTCGAACTGTTCGTGCAGATGGTTGTTGTCTTGCAAACGTCTCCATCTGTTGACTCAGGGATCGAGACGTGGCTGTACGATCCGTTACAGCCATGCGGATAAGATGCCTGTCAGCTCGACTGTTAGTGATACGAGGCCGTTGGGATTCAGCACGGCGTTCCGTATTACCCTCCTGAACCCAACGATTCCATATTCTGCTAACAGTCATTGGATCTCGACCAACACGAGCAGCAATGTTGCGATACGATAAACCGCAATCGCGATAGGCTACAATCCGAACTTTATCAAAGTCGGAAACGTGGCATCACAACAAAGTTTCACCAGGCAACGCCGGTCGACTGCTGTTAGTGTATGAGAAATCGGTTGGAAACCTTCCTCATGTCAGCACGTTGTAGGTGTCGCCATCGGGGCCAACCTTGTGTGACTGCTCTGAAACGCTAATCATTTGCATATCACAGCATCTTCCTCCTGTCGGTTAAATTTCGCGCCTGTAGCACGTCATCTTCGTGGTGTAGCATTTTTAATGGCCAGTAGTGTAGTCTATCGAAGGTTAATCTATGAATAGCCCCCGTGCGTGGTGTAGCGCGAGACAGTGAGACTATGGCTTCGCTTCCGGCAGCTGCGCTGTCGGCGTCGTCGTCGAGTTCGCCGGATCGTCCGCAGCATAAGAGGCGGCGCGTGCGGCGGCGGCGGTCGCCGTCGCAGCACAACTCCAGCTGCCCGGGCAGCGAGTCGTCGTCCTGGGACGTGCCGCAGCAGGGCTGTGCCCAGCCGCGGTGAGAGCAGAGCCACGCTCCGTACAGTTCACTGGTGATAATGTCAAGGAACGGCACCGGCTATGCTCTAACTTTCTGCCAGGGTGCATTTATGCACGCAATGAAAAGAATACAGCGAAGCATTTCATTTAAAGTTTTCAGCTCAGACAGCACGTTAGCAACCAAAAATTGTTAGTACACCACTCAGTCAAGCTTCCTTAACTGAAACGTCGAGCGTCGAATCACTTAAAACTACAACGTGGGAAAGTCATGTGATAGGTATTGTTGCTCTTAGAGTTGGGATATGACGAAAGTAGCGATGTTAGCCTTTTTTCTCATTCAGAGAGACATTACAGCAAACTCTACACTACAAAATACAGATAATGAGATGCATCACGTCATACATCTTTGAGTCGTGCCAGAAGAAAATAAATACAAGCAGTATTTTTTAAATAGCTACAGGCCAACTCTGGACCGCTTCAAGATAAATATTCATTTCTCTTTTTGTTCGTGTTCCTCCAAAACTTTTTCATTTTCTCCCACTGAGCTCTTTTCCTTTCATCTCACTCTTTGAAACCAGTTTCTTTTGTTTGTTTTAGCTCCCTGAAAACTTCTGAATTTCTTCACTTGTAGACTGAATTTGTCTCTTTTGAATAAGGCCTCCTGTCCAGTTTGCATTTCTTCTAAATTCTTTTTTGTCTTGCCTCTCCAACATTTTCTTTGTCTGCTTCCTGTTTTGCAAAAATACGTGGATCTTCTTTGTCAATCTATCTTCCTTCATTCTCTCTTGACGTCCATACAGTGTAACACGTATTTTCCTGATATCCTCTGTTATTTTAGCACAGAATGAGTACATTTCTGTATTTGGTCTCAAAATCCTGTTGCCACCTTCGTTTTAGTGTGGACTTAACATTTTTCTCAGGATTCTGTTTTCTATCTTTTCTAAATCTTCTAATGTCCTTTTGCATCCGGTTGCAAGTACTGCTCCCACCCGTGTAGATTTACATCTGTATTATAATTCCTTAATTTAGCATATTTTTTTAAAAAAAAAGTTTTCTTACAGTCCACATTTCTCACTTTCACGTATGCTGTTTTCATTTTTTTCAGTTCTGATGTTAATTGCTTCTTTTCGCTTCTTATGTTAATATTTTCAACCAGATATTTAAAGTTCTCCTTTTTCTTGATGTTACCATACTTGGTTTTTAAAATTCTTGGTGAGTTGCTGCCATTGGCCATGCATTCTCTCTTTTCGGTTTGTAGGCCTTTCTTCACCGCTGTTTCCTTCATAAGTTCTAGTTTTTTTCTTTGCATTCTCTATTACTATGGTGTCGTCTGCAATGGACAAACAATATACTGCTTCGTTCGATCCACTCAGTTTTATGTGATTATTATTATTTTTTCTTTTGATTCAACCAATAACAGATGCATTCCGTGTAAGACAAATATTAGGTGAATGCCTCAGTTCTGATTCTGGGGCCCTACCTCGCTAAGAAATACGCTGTGCCCAACATAGGTGCAAATTTTGTAAAAAGTTTTAAATATTGATCCGTAAGAGATTGCTGCTCATAATGTAATAAACAGTAAAAAAAATAAAGATGAAAATCGCACTATTTCTTTCCATTTTCACGCTAATTTGACTCCAGACAGAATTCTTGAATTCTGTGTGGATGTATTTTGGATCCGACATGTCGTGTAACACGGGATGCTTGATACTCTTCAAAAATTATACAACGGATTTTTGCCCGAATTTCCATAGCCAAGAGTCGAAAGTGCACAAATGGGGATCAACTTGAACAGTGTGAGGTCTAAGTTTGAAAAAAAAAAGAATTTTGAAAAAAAAGCAGTCAAATATTCTATGAAATTATTTGTGTAAAAGTAAGAAATTGTGTACAACAAATCATACATCGATCAAGAATTTTAAGCCGTAGCTGTAGCTATGTTGCGTACAACAAGTTGCATTGATGTGATGTGTGAACTTTAAATTCTCAGTCGACGCCTCATTCGGTGAATATGATTTCGAGCATCACTAAAAGGCGCGTAAAATGATTCTCTAATCGGCTTCTTACTTTAGAGAAACCATTTCACAGGACATTTGAGCGCTGTTGTTTTCAAAATTTTATTTTAATGCAATTTATGTTTCTGATTAAAAATGAAAAACGGAGGACAAAATGAAAACTTCACTGTTCAGGCTGATCCCCATTTGTCCACTTGCCACTCTTTGTTTGGCTATGGAAATTCAGGCAAAGATCCGTTACGCAATTTTTGGAGAGTATCAAGCGTCCCGAATTGTCCGATATGTCGAATCCAAAATACATGGACACAGAGTTCAAGAATTCTGTCTGGAGTCAGACTAGCGTGAAAATGGAAACAAATGGTGCTATCTTAATCTATACTTGTGTTACTATTTATTACATTATGAGCAGCAACCTCTTACAGACCAATATTTAAAACGTTTTACAAAATTTGCACCTATGTTCCACACAGCGTATTTCAAAATTACACGCTTCCTTACGACTAGGTATTTCTTAGCAAGGTACGGGCCCAGAATCGGTACTGAGGCATTCATCTAATATTTGTCTTACACGAAATGCATCTGTCACTGCGTGAAGCAAAAGAAAGTCCTGGAAGAAATCACGGTACGGTCACGGAGACAATATCGTCCACAAGAAATCAATCACGGTACTTCAACGGTGAAAGCAATGTTGTCAGCAGCACGATCACGCAGCCCGCATCTCGTGGTCGTGCGGTAGCGTTCTCGCTTCCCACGCCCGGGTTCCCGGGTTCGATTCCCGGCGGGGTCAGGGATTTTCTCTGCCTCGTGATGGCTGGGTGTTGTGTGCTGTCCTTAGTTAGGTTTAAGTAATTCTAAGTTCTAGGGGACTGATGACCATAGATGTTAAGTCCCATAATGCTCAGAGCCATTTGAACCATTTTTAGCACGATCACGCGCCGGGTGAGTGCGACTACACGGAGTGACGCTCTAATGAGAACACTTTTAACACTGCTGAAAGAAGACGGCCCGGTCACGGCATTTACATCACGGCTGTATGTGAATCGACTCCTATACTGCACACTTCGTGGCTTGTGCCGATAATGTGGGCTGGTCAAGACCATGTATAGCGGGACTAAAAACGTTTCAGTACGTATAAAATTCGCCTCTCACTGCCACACCGTACAGATATCGATGTAGAGGTAGATGTACCCAGGTTAGTGACAGGGAGACTGCGCTGTAAACCATGGGATGCTTGTATTCACACCCTTGAGAAATTTAATTGGAGACACCTACTTAGCAACACCTAGCAGCGGCTCTCGCCCTAATGAAGAGCACTACGTGTCGTCGCATGGATTCCGCGAGATACCGAAAGCTTTAAGAAGACGTCCTCATCTGTGACCCCTAAACAACTGCCCACAACACACAGGTATAAGTCAGAACTGGGATCAAGGCATGTACATCTATCTCTTTATCGAATGCGTACCAGATGCGCTCAACAGGAATGAGGTTGATCAGATGGTCTGAGTATCCACACAACTACCCTCATGTCTGTGGATTGTCTCTCAAACATTACTGGTACAGCTCAGTAGTGGTGGAGTGGTGAACAGTCTTGAAGAAGGAACAAGTAATCTGCGAGGTACTGTAGGTTGAACAAACAGAGGCACAGAATCGGACAGAACGTCTCCGTGTTGTTCACCGTTGACAGACAATAGCAGAAACCCCAGGGGCCTAATTAATACCCTGCAAACGCGAGAAAACACGGCAACTGGCTCAGAACCACACATATCTTATTATCATACTGGGTATCAAGTGGAACTTGTGACAGGACTGAGGACTTTTCGTAGAAAAGAAAAAGCATGTTATCTTGGTTGTAGGCGACCCCTGCTGTTCATGTTGTATATTTATAACCTTGCAGTTAAAAAAAAATAAAAAAAAAAGAAGCAACCATATCAGTTACAACTGGAATCACTCGACCTTACGAGTACATGTGAGTAACAATATAGAACGTAACGATGATATAGGCTCAGCCATAGGTAAAGTAGGTGGTAGACTTTACTTCATTAGTAGGCTATTAGTAAAGCGCAGTTGGAGCCTTGAGAAACTGTCACAAAGATATTCGGAAAACTGAAACTGAACTGGCAGACGCTTGAAGATAGATGCGAACTATCCTGTGAAAGCGCCTACTGACACAGTTTCAGGAACTAGCTTTAAGCGATGGATACAGGAGTACATTTCAACCCCTTATGCATCTCTCCTGTGTGGATCGCGAAGACAAGGTTAGACTAATTACAGCGCTCACGGAGGCGGCTCAACAATCATTCTTCCCGCGCCCCATGGTGTGCTCTTACAGCTGGCACAATGGGAAGTACCCTCTGCCACCCATCCGATCCTTTAGAAGCTCTGCGTGCGAGGAAGGAGATAGAAACAGCTTCTTAATTTTTTAGTACCATTACCTGCATTTTTATACATCATTTTCTTTAAATTTGATAGCTTGCTGAGAACCACTTTCTGTCATCCAGCGATTGCGGTACTGATGTACTACACAAATTCTGATGATTTCACAGTTGTCATTACTCGGAAAGTCATAAGCACAAGCACTACTAACAATTGCGAATGCCCCTCAATAATTTGGCGTCAACAGGAAAGACCTTCACGGTTTATCCTGAAAAGGCACCTCCAAAAAGTCTCTCCAGTTCATTCTCGCTGAGAAATCAATGTGTCTTGTGCAGTGATCAGATGTACATAGGTAGGGTGTTGGCTTCTGTACTCTTTACCGAGGAGGTGTCATTAATCTCTGGTAGTGTAAACGACGACTCGTTCGTCAAGGCAAGCTACAGGCTGAATGAAACAAAATTTTCATTACAAGTTTCGGGTGCACAGTTCATCTACATCTACATACATACTCCGTATGGAACCATGTGATGCATGGAGGAGGGCACCCAATACCAGTGCCAGCATTCCCTTCCCTGTCGCAATCGCAAATGGAGTGTAGGGAAAATGACTGTCTGTATCCCATCGAATGAGCCCTAATTTCTCTCACATCTTTTCTTCGTGGTCCTCATGCGAGATGTGTGGTGTTATGATGATGACGATGATGATGTCTGGTTTGTGGGGCGCTCAACTGCGTGGTCAACAGCGCCCGTACACATTCGCAATCTGTACAGAGTCCAGTCTAGCCACTTCCATGAATGATGATGAAATGATGAGGAGAACACAAACACCCAGTTGCCGGGCAGAGAAAATCCCCAACCCGGCCGGGAATCGAACCCGGGAGTCCATGCTCCAGAGGTAGCAACGCTAAGGTGTGTGGTGGTGGTGGTAGAATCTTTCCGTTGTGAGTCGCAAAATGCCAATCCTCTTAACATTCCCAGTAGTGTTCCAAAAAAAGAACGTCGTCTTGCCTCCAGAGATTCCCATTCGAGTACACGGAACATTTCCGTAACGCTCGATTGTTGATCTAACCCACCAGTAACAAATCCAGCAGCACGCCTCTGAACTGCTTTGATATCTTCCTTTAATCTGACAAGTGTTCAAGAATGGGTGACACAAGTATTCTATACGCAGTCTCCTTTATAGGTGAGCTGTACTTTTCTAGAACCCTTTCAATAACCCAAAGTCGACCATTCGCCTTTCCTACCAGTGATCTTATGTGGGCGACTTTCTGCGGGCCTCATTCGTTTCTCTGCTGTAGCGCGAATACAGACGCGCCATTGGAAAGGGCTGCATTCGAGTTACATTTAAGGAGTGACACTGGACAGGCGTGCGGATACTGCCACGCGTCTTGTGTCATCACATCATCTGCTTTGGATGTAAATTGGAGGTGGAGGAGCGGAGAAAGGAAAAGAAAGGGAAGAAACTAATGATATCAGCTGCATCAGGGCTTTATGGAATCAGCGACGACGAGTAAAAAATGTGCCGGATCGGGACACGAACACAGGATCTTCTGTTCACTAGCAGGTGTGTTTACCACTGTGCCACTCAGACACAGTGTTTGTCACAAATGCGCGGGCTATCTAGGTACGTGATCCCCAGCCGACTCTCACTCACACATAGCACCAGCTACCCCTGTCGCCGTCCATGTCCCCCATGCTCGCTAACTTTAGATCCCCGGTGGAGGTCAAACGTGACTGTGCATCCACACTGAAGGCTGTGGATTCCTTGCCCATCGAGACGAATCATTTATATGAATGCATGGTGTCTACTCTTTTGGACTTCTCCAAAAGAGCAGGCGCCACGTATTCATATAGTTACATTGGAGTTGGACTTTTAGGGTAAGTTCGTGTTGGAGATGCAGTAAGCTACAAGTGAAACGATACTAGCGTAACGGCGAAAGAGTAAACAGCATTCCCAAAGCAGTGTTTACATTGGATCTTCGCCCTGAGCCATGCCAAAGACGGACAGTATAAGTCACTTGCTCAGCATTCTGCTGTCAATGCTCCATCATGAGCGTGTGAGAGTCACACTTTGTTTTAGTTGCTGCCCTCCTCACGCTGTTACCACTTAATACAGTTCTAATGCCCTAATGCAACCTGCAATCTACTGACATCTGCTACAGGGTCTATTAAAATCTTAGTCACATGACAGGCCTAATTATTTTCGTTCACCATGACGCAAAACGCGTTTCACCATAGTAACTACTCGTAATTAAATAGTTTCCACCTTGATTTTATAACTAGGAAACTACAGCAGTCTCTACAATCGATAGTAAAAAGTCTGCAAGATCGAAGTTAGTTTGGATAAAGACGATACTGCCATGTTGACTTCCAAACTAAGACAGTAAATGCTCGGCTTCGAAGCATACATTTGTATCTGATTATTCCGACAGGGAAATAAGTGACGACGTGTTTGGTGGTCAAAACAGGTGTGATCCACAAACTTTTCTCGAAGACGAAAGCTCAAAATTCACTGTAAGAACAGAAAGATAGTAGCAACTACTCCAACATTTATAAATAGGGGAAAGAGCTGCTTTTCCCAGTTAGGTAGTAGTTGAAGCAAACCGCTGATTATACAGGAAAAAAAATTGTCCAGGTGCGTGTAGGACTCGCGCTCTAAGGGTTCCATACAAACTTAGTTAAGTATACAGGGAGTCCATCCACCCCAGGAATCGAGAATCTTGAAGAGTTTTACCTGTTATCGACACCGGTACTGCAATTCATCGGTCACGAGAATTCGAAGACTTTCGAGAATGTTTCAATTTCAAGTGTGAAGCCTGATAACAAATGACAAAAGAAACATTTTTTCTTGTGATATAATTACAATTTAACGATTTTCTTTTTTTTCTTTTAGTTTTACTGTGAACATTTCTTCTTGCCGAATATGATTCTACGTCAACGAGTTTTGATAAGTGAGTCTGCGGGTATCAAAATGTGTGATAAATAGGTGTATCTTTTGACTGTATTGACTTAGAAGGTAACGTTTATTTCACCGGCAAGGGACCATACCTCAATATGTGACATAAATTCCAACTTGATACTTCCCCCAGTTCCTGAGGAAAAGGAGTCTCTACAGATGGACGAACAGGCAGTCAGAGAGTTGCTTAACAAATGACAAATAAATTGTGTGCTATAGTTACAAATTCACAATTTTCGAATTTTTTCGTTAATTCTACTGTGAGATCTTGCTTCCTATCAAATTTCATGATTATAGATCAACGGAAAATGCCCTGCAGGCTTTCATGAGTGTGTTTGTGAGTATAAAAATACGTAAATGGCCGTATGTTTAGACTGCATTGACTTACACTACTAGCCATTAAAATTGCTACACCACGAAGATGACGTGCTACAGACGCGAAATTTAACCTACAGGAAGAAGATGCTGTGATATGCAAATGATTGGCTTTCCAGAGGATTCACACAAGGTTGGCGCCGGTGGCGAAACCTACAACGTGCTGAAATGAGGAAAGTCTCCAACCGATTTCTCATACGCAAACAGCAGTTGACCGGCGTTGCCTGGTGAAACGTTGTTGTGATGCCTCGTGTAAGAAGGAGAAAAGCGTACCATCACGTTTCCGACTTTGATAAAGGTCGGATTCTAGCCTATCGCGATTGCGGTTTATCGTATCGCGACATTGCTACTCGCGTTGGTCGAAATCCAATGACTGTTGGCAGAATATGGAATCGATGAGTTCAGGATGGTAGTACGGAACGCCGTACTGGATCCCAACAGCCTCATATCGCTAGCAGTCGAGATGACAGGCATATTATCCGCATGGCTGTAACGGATCGTGCAGCCACGTCTCGATCCCTGAGTCAACAGATGGGGACGTTGGCAAGACAACAACCATCTGTACGAACAGTTCGACGACGTTTGCAGGAGCATGGACTATCAGCTTGGAGAGCATAGCTGCGGTTACCCTTGACGCTGCATCACAGGCAGGAGCGCCTGCGATGGTGTACTCGACGACAAACCTGGGTGCACGAATGGCAGACCGTCATTTTTTCGGATGAATCCAGGTTCCGTTTACAGCATCATGATGGTCGCATCCGTGTTTGGCGACATCGCGGTGAACACACATTGGAAGCGAGTATTCGTCATCGCCATACTGGAGTATCACCCGGCGTGATCGTATGGGGTGCCTTTGGTTACACGTCTCGGTCACCTCTTGTTCTCATTGACGGCACTTTGAACAGTGAACGTTACATTTCCGATGTGTTACGACCCGTAGCTCTACCCTTCATTCGATCCCTGCGAAACCCTACATTTCAGGAGGATAATGCACGACCGCATGTTGCAGGTCCTGTACGGGCCTTTCTGGATACAGAAAATGTTCAACTGCTGCCCTGGCCAGCACATTCTCCAGATCTCTCACCAATTGAAAACATCTGGTCAATGGTGGCCGAGCAGCTGGCTCGTCACAATACGCCAGTCACTACTCTTGATGAACTGTGGTATCGTGTTGAAGCTGCATGGGCAGCTGTACTTGTACACGCCATCCAAGCTCTGTTTGACTCAATGCCCAGGCATGTCAAGGCCGTTATTACTGGCAGAGGTGGTTGTTCTGGGTACTGATTTCTCAGGATCTATGCGCCCAATTTGCGTGAAAATGTAATCAAATGTCAGTACAAGTATAATATATTTGACGAATGAATACCCGTTTATCATCTGCATTTCTTCTTGGTGTACCAATTTTAATGGCTACTAGTGTAGAAGCTTCAATTTTTTACACTGCCAAGGGACCATAGGTCGTAATATTGGATTTAAATTTCAACTTGATACGTCTACCAGTTCCTGCGAAAATGCCTTTTTAATAGTCGGCAGACAGACACACACGGACACCGAACCGTTTGAGATACGGAAACCTAAAAAGTATTACTGACTATAAAGAACACAGAAAGTTTTGGTAGCCTCACCATGGCGAATCTATGAGGAATTCTAATGCTACTCCGCGTCTACTGTCCCGGATGTCACTCCGTTGAACAAGCTGATGGTTTTAACAGGAAAAAATAGGGTCGTACGTATAGCAGCTGCAGTAGCACTGTGTGCTGTTTTCTTGCCTGCAGCGGTACGTGCCGGGCGCGTGAGCGCGGCCCCGGAGAGCTGACGGGCCGGCGCGAGGACGCGACTCCGTCGTCGTCCGAGGGCATCGTGGCCACCAGCCTGGGCCACCACATGGCGGCGGGAGAGGCCGCCGGGCTGGCGCCGGCGGCGGCGGGCCGCGGCGGGGCCAGCGGCGGCGGCAGTGGCGGCGGAGAGCGCCCGCGCAGCTTCCTCTAGCGTGCTCACTCCCTCACAGGCGCCAATAAGCCAGCAAATCCCGCTTGCCAAATAAATTTCTCTCAAGCATGAATGACGCCTCTTGTCATACTGCTGCTGACCAGCAGCTTCTTAATTACTACAGTGGCCTCACATACGTCATGGAGAATGATTTATCACCCAAAACATACATCTCAGTCGATGGGATTCAATAGCGGAGTGAAAGAAATATCAAATCAGGTACAGTTTAGCCAAGCACAGTTTGTGTATATACAGGGTGGTCCATTGATAGTGACTGGGCCAAATATCTCACGAAATGAGCATCAAACGAAAAAAACTACAAAGAACGAAACTCGTCTAGCTTGAAGGGGGAAACCAGATGGCGCTATCGTTGGCCCGCTAGATGTCGCTGCCATAGGTCAAACGGATATCAACTGCTTTTTTTTTTAAATAAGAATCCCCATTTTTTTATTAAATATTCGTGTAGTACGTACAGAAATATGAATGTTTTAGTTGGACCACCTTTTTCGCTTTGTGATAGATGGCGCTGTAATAGTCACAAACGAATAAGTACGAGGTATCACGTAATAGAGTGCTGCAACGCTCAATGTTTGACCGGTCACTGCTCGCCTGTTGGCAGGGGAACCGAGCCGCTCGTGTCCGGCCCCACACGACTCGGCTCGGTCACGTACTCGCCCCATGTCTGTTGTCCGGATTCCGGACACGCGGACAACCGAGCATGACCGGTCTCCGCTGACGTCTCGCTTCGCTCCGCCCCGGCTCGCTGCACTGTACTGTACAAATCCAACGCCTCTCCCTCTCTCTCTCTCTCTCTCTCACACACACACACACACACACACACACACACACACAATGTATTTATCTCTCCTCTCTTTTAATACAAAAGTAACGTTTCCAAGAACGGGTACGAGACACACCTAAATTCATAAAGCAATTGGGAAGTAAAATGATATTTCAATACAATCGTGGATAGAAGACGAGTCTCATTTCCAAACAGAAGATATATTTTTCCTTTTATTAATAAGAAACATTAAATAAGCGTTGTCCCTGTAATCTAGAAGACAACCATCATCGTAAAGAAAGCATACAAAGAACATTAAACATTTACAGACGTGACTTGTCGTACTTTTCACATGTTTCCAACAGAAACAAAATTATAGTTATTGTTTATCAGCAGTAAATCACTTACGCGTTCCGCATTTAATTGGTCGCGGCGATTTGTTAGTAACATGCCGGCTTTACTAAAGCATCTTTCACTAGGTGCGCTTGTTGCTGGGATACATAAAATACGTCGTGCAACTGCAGCCAGGCCTGGTAGATCTGTTTCATGTCTGCTCCCCTACTTTAAGATGTCATCATCATCTCCGGGGTACATTAAAATGTAGAGATCTACTTCATCTGCTGCGGATGATCTGTTGTTCCTCCATTCCTTGAAACGAACTCTCTTTCTGGGTCTATGATAATAGAGTGTGTAAGGATTCCAGCATAATGTACAAGCTGTTCCAGCGTGTGCAGGCCTCTAGTTTCAACGATGATTTCAAAGACGAGCAGAGCCTACTTCTCTTAATGTACCTTATAATGCATTTTGCAGTATTTATTGTTAATGCGATGTACGGGGCATTATTTAGCAAGAAGTTATCTTCATCGAAACTATGGCTAAGTGTGTGTTTATACAATGAGCAGCACAAGGAATCCTTTCGTGATTTTCCAAAGCCTTTATTACAGTGGCACTCTGGTCGGAGACAAAAACAAAACTGTGCAACATGTCCGGCGAAATGTCCCAATCACCCATCCTCTCTTCAATTTCTATCATAATATTTACTCCCGTCTTCTTAACTCCCGGCAATTTTGTTGTAAATAAAACATTGTTCACAACAGACCAATCTGTGTTAATGTAATGAGTTGTAAGCGTTAAATAGTGCACCAGATTTTGCGAACCAGTCCACATATCATCTGTCGCAGAACATATTTTATTAATAACTTCTGCAATAAGGGAAGGCATTATGCTGTTTCGTATTGCATCAGCTCGTTCTATGACATGTCTGCTTATAGTAGAGGGATGTGGCATGACATCTGCCACGTTAACTTCTCCATAATGCGCACCTAGATGTGCTAATTCTTGGCCTAGTACTCTGAAACCTTCACCGGAAACAGCATTAAAAGGTCTCATATCTTTAGCACACATGGCAACACACTTTGCTGTAATACTATTTTTTATTACTGCCGATATCCGTGAAGGAGCTGTATCTTTGTGAGGTTTATTGCAACTGTGTTTCTTTAAATGAGTGGTTCCCGACTGGAAACACGATAATGTGGAGCAGTTTATGCACGATACGTACCCAGTAGACGCACTGTTTTCGTCTACAACCAACAGAAATTTACTCCATACTAGGCTTTTTAGACCTTCCAGTTTCTTCAATGTGTAAACATTGGTTTCAATCTTACATCTTACTGCACTGGCTTCCTCGCGCTGCATGATTACAGAGAGAGAGACACACCACACGAATAATGACACGTGTAATGTGTTTGAAGTTACGTGCTACGTATTCGGTCACGGCATCTATACTCGGTCACTAGAACTAGTGCGGGCAGCCTATCCAGTTAGGGTGTGCTCGCCCCATTTCGTATTTTGTGCTCGCTTACTCGGTCATGCAAGACTCTATCACGTAACATTCCGCCAGTGTGGACGGTATTTGCTTCGTGATACATTATCCGCGTTAAAATGGACCGTTTGCCAATTTTGGAAAAGGTCGATATCGTGTTGATGTATGGCTATTGTGATCAAAATGCCCAACGGGCATATGTTACGTATGCTGCTCGGTATCCTGGACGACATCACCCAAGCGTCCGGAACTTTCGCCGGATAGTTACGTTATTTAAGGAAACAAGAAGTGTCCAGGCACATGTAAAACTTCAACCACGACCTGCAACAAATGATGATGCCCAAGTAGGTGTGTTAGCTGCTGTCGCGGTTAATCCGCACATCAGTAGCAGATAAATTGTGCGAGAATCGGGAATCTCAAAAACGTCGGTGTTGAGAATGCTACATCAACATCGATTGCATCCGTACCATATTTCTATGCACCAGGAATTCCATGGCGACGACATTGAACGTCGTGTACAGTTCTGCCACTGGGCCCAAGAGAAATTACTGGACGATGACAGATTTTCTGCACGTGTTCTATTTAGCGACGAAGCGTCATTCACCAACAGCGGTAACGTAAACCGGCATAATATGAACTATTGGGCAACGGAACATCCACGATGGCTGCGACAAGTTTAACATCAGCTACCTTGGCGGGTTAATGTATGGTGCGGCGTTATGGGAAGAAGGATAACTGGCCCACATTTTATCGATGGCAATCTAAATGGTGGAATGTATTATGATTTCCTACGTAATGTTCTACTGATGTTACTACAAGATGTTTCACTGCATGACAGAATGACGATGTACTTCCAACATGATGGATGTCCGGCACATAGCTCGCATGCGGTATTGAATAGCATATTTCATGACAGGTGGATTGATCGTCGAAGCACCATACCATGGCCCGCACATTCACGGGATCTAACGTCCCCGGATTTCCTTCTGTGGGGAAAGTTGAAGGATATTTGCTATCGTGATCCACCGACAACGCCTGACAACATGCGTCGGCGCATTGTCAGTGCATGTGCGAACATTACGGAAGGCGAACTACTCGCTGTTGAGAGGAATGTCGTTACACGTACTGCCAAATGCACTGAGACTGACAGACATCATTTTGGCATTTATTGCATTAATGTGGTATTTACAGGTAGTCACGCTGTAACAGCATGCGTTCTCAGAAATGATAAGTTCACAGAAGTACATGTATCATATTGGAAGAACCGAAATAAATGTTCAAACGTACCTACGTTCTGTATTTTAATTTAAAAAACCTACCTGTTACCAACTGTTCGTCCAAAATTCTGAGCCATATGTTTGTGACTATTACAGAGCCTTCTATCACAAAGCGAAAAAAGTGGTCCAACTAAAACATTCATATTTCTTTGCGTACTACACGAATATGTAATAAAAAAATGGGGGTTCCTATTTAAAAAACGCAATTGATATCCGTTTGACCTATGGCAGCGCCATCTAGCGGATCAACCATAGCGACATCTGGTTTCCCCCTTCAAGCTAGACAAGTTTCGTTCTTTGTAGTTTTTTCGTTTGGCGCTTATTTCTTGAGATATTTGGCCCGGTCACGATCAACGGACCACTCTGTATGTATACAGAGTGAAGAAAAATTCGCACACGCGGACTTCGCAACATTATTTCTCACATAGCAGCAATACAAAAATTTCTCACACAAATTTTTATCTTGCGCATATATCGGACAGCAAATCGATGTTAAAGAATGGCAATCGGGCAGCACTGTAATCACGTGCACGGTAACCGAAAATGGTTCAAACGTCTCTAAGCACTATGGGACTTAACATCTGAGGTCATCAGTCCCCTAGACTTGAGAACTACATAAACCTAACTAACCTAAGGACATCACACACATCCATGCCCGAGGCAGTATTCGAACATGCGACCGTAGCAGCAGCGCGGTTCCGGACTGAAGCGCCAAGAACCGCTCGGCCACAGCGGCCGGCGCACTGTAACCACCTACGTCAGTACACATCAGCAGTCCTGTGAAGTTGGTGTAGTGTTGGGTTGGTTAGTTGGTTGGTTTAAGAGGGAGGGTTGAGGCTTATTTGTTTTCATTTGCTAAAAGTAGTCTGTGTGGTACGGTATCCAGCGTCTTAATCGCTATAGAACGACTACAATGCGTCTTCTACAAAACAATTGCGTTTATGTACTACGAACACAGAAATTGACTTACAATCGTTTTCACTGGTCAGCTTTTAAAGAAGCCTTTTGTATGTCGTGGAAGTGAACTGTTCCACACCACTGCATATTCTATATTCCAAACTTCTTTCATGTGTACCCTCCCCCAACGATCCCATCGATTAATACCAACTATTATTCTTGCCACACTCAGGTCCATTACATTTCATTAGGGCCTTATGTCACCAGGAGGACTATCAACGTGCTTTGCCAATAACTCCGGTAGGACCATTGGGGGAGTGTACTCAGAAAACAGGTTTGCAATCTAGTAAATGTGGTAGCACGAAACAATTCCTGTCCACGGTGAGCAAAACCTTCTCTAAAAGGTGACCAATGCAAACGATAGTACTTGGGAGATGGCAGCATCAGCGCAATTTTTATATCAAATTGATATGCAAATTAATTAAATTGATCAATTAATCACCTTCACCCCCGACCACGCCCACCCTTGCCCCTGACCACGCCCACCTCCACCCCAGATGACGTCACGCGTTTTTCTCAGCCTACAAATCGGCCTCAACCCCCTACCCATCCATCCCTCCTCTCTCCACCACCCACCCTATTGGCAAGAATTTCGAATTTTGGTGGAAATCTCGAATTTTGGTGGAAATTTCGAATATTGGTGGAAATTTCGAATTTTGGTGGAAATTTCGAATTTTTGTGGGAATTTCTTTGTCCCAGGGCTGTGCTGTCGTCCCACCTCACCCTCCCCACCCTCACTCAGGAATTGACTGGAAATTAAAATTGGTGCTGCCCTTTCTGGGACTCAAACCCTGGTCCCCCTGGACGGAGAGCCTAAGTGCACCCCTTAACACAATTGGCAGTAGGCAACAGGAACGCAGCATCCGATCACAGTGGGTATATAAGGGGACCCAGCAGCTCTGCAGCCTCAGTTACAGTCAGTCAGTCAGTCTCTCAGAACGAAGCGCCAGTTCTCTTCATCCAACGCCGTCCAGCCACAACAGCAACAGAATATGAAGAAGCCACAGAAGAATTAGTACCCCCTGCTTAATGTCTCTGTTTACTGCCGTGTGAGGGACTTTGTGCTTCTATCATTGCTTCTAACAGTTTTTCTTCTTTACTCATCAGCAGATGCGATGTCCT
Organism: Schistocerca piceifrons; assembly: GCF_021461385.2. Classification (NCBI taxonomy): domain Eukaryota; kingdom Metazoa; phylum Arthropoda; class Insecta; order Orthoptera; family Acrididae; genus Schistocerca; species Schistocerca piceifrons. The sequence goes on from NC_060138.1 coordinate 604,261,202, forward strand.
CCAGCCTGTCAGGGTCTGCAGCAGCGACATGTCCTAGCCCGTCGAAACCCACAGCAGCGGCAGTATCCTAGGATCCTGTCGCACACCTAGTCAGCTTGATGGAGCAGGACAATCAGCTGTTATTGTCGGCTGAAGACACCCAGCCAGCTCCTGACTCGCTGAAGTGCACTGGGGGCCCTAATCAGCATGATGCAGGTCGGTACTGGCCACCATCATACGCGCCATCGCAGAATATTCCAGTGATACTGCATGGACAAAGTGAGAATGTAGTGGATGAGAAGATAGAATTAAGCCCTGTGCACCGCTACTCTTCTCTTCAGTGTATAAAAAAACTGCTAGTGTGTAACACCATTATTGATTGTAAGTAGTTTTTACAGTGTTATTATATGTATGTAACTATGAAGTGACCTGTACTAGTTAAGATCTTTGAATTGTTGGAGGGAAAGTGGAAGTTTATTATGTATATATTGTAAAGATTTAATAATGTTTAAAAATAATTAAACTTTATAAAATATGTATACTCGTAAAAGAGAAATTGTACTTTAAATGATGTTTCATACTTAGGGAAGTTGTATTATATGAAACGTCCCCTTAGAAAAATTAATGAATTACTGTGCTGATAAACATCTACGTTATTTGATTTTCAAACAGCTGAGCAAAACTGAACGTACTCAGACATTACTCTCTTTACTTATCCTGATCAACACTAAACTGACACAATATTTTTAGCGCAACGCAATCTGACTTTGAAAAATCCCTACAAAAGAATGGCCCTGACTAACAATAACCTATACCTTTCATGAATCACTTATCTCACAAAAATCTTCGTTACTCGAACTACTGCAATACAGCGAGCGCCAATACTGCCAGCTAAATAAAAGATTCTAACTACTGAAGGCACTAACTACTGATAGGCATAGTTAGCAAATGAAAGATTTTGATAGCGAACAAACAATGTATTTACCTTGATAACATTCCAAAGTCATCATATAATAATATACAGTAAATTTTACAGTAAATTTAGTCTTTCTGATGGACACACGTCCAGATCGTCCGCTCTCAAAATTCTGCCATCTCTCTCCCCAAATCCACCACTGCTGGCGGCTCACCTCCAATTGCGCAACGCTACGCGCTGTTCACATCCAACTGCCCAACACTACAATAGCAAATTGCAACAATGCAAACCAGCCACAGACTGCACATAGCACAGTCAGTGATTTTCATATAGAGCACTACTTGGCGTTACCAACATAAAAACCTAAACATCCTACTTACATATATAAAGGAAAAGGTGTAGGGAACCCCCACCGCTGCAGAAGGGGCTTGGCGCGTGGGAAACGGTGGATTTGGCGATCAATCTCAGCGGCAAGAGAGAGCACATTACGCAGTCAGTGGCTAGCAGTTGTACAGTCAACACCTTGGGTGCCACGTGAGGCATTCAGAAGCCGATTTATGTTGAAATTGCCTCGGGTGTGGTTCCGACTGTAATACGGTGCTCTTGTATTATGGAGTGTCTCTGAAATGATTAATAAGTCGCCAAGAAGAAATCTGAAAAGAGCCTTAAATTGCAAGAGGTGAGACCAGATAGCTGCCACTATTGCGCCACTGCTCCGACAACTTTAGGAAATCGGACATGTACCTTAGTATGGACCAGTATATTTGTGTGTGTGTCTTCTTCAATAATAATTAAAGTGATAAAAACGTGTGTGAACTTTGAAAGTGTCCTGATCATAAAACCATTTTAGGATTGTATCTTAAACGGGTTAAAGACCGAGTATCCTGTTTCTGAATAATCAGTGATTTGTTTCTACTTTGAATGTGCCAAAGTTTCAGTGTTAGAGTGTATAAATGTTGCTAGTTAAGCCATCTGCTTCACAGGTAATGAAAATGGCACATACTGATTTATGCGAAATTCGATTTTGCTTTGACTATTACCATGAACTAATTTCTGAAGTTTTATTTGAGAATAACATTTGAATAAATTGCTATATAGTATTGAAATACAAACAAATTCAAGTGGGATTAGAAATCCATATTAGTGTAATGCAATTTGTCTCCGAAATAGGTACAGAAGTTACCTATAGAGTAAATGACGGTTTATGGGCCCCCACTACATTCTTTTCCACTATGAGAAATTCAAGGATTTTTTTGTTGCTATTAAAATAAAACTGTGACATTGCTAATAATGAAGGCATAATAAGTATAGATGTAGGATTATTTAATTTCATTTGTGGTATGTATGTGTCAACTGAAATACGAACTCTTTCCATGCCCAATTTCAATCCAGTGTATCTTTAGCAACATCTTGATGTGAAATTAGTACTGAATTAATTAATGATTGCAATAGTAACTTTTATTACTATTAGTGAAGTATTATTTAGTTCTCTATGTTTGCTGGTTTCTGTAAAAAGCTATCTACTGCTAACCACTAGGCAGTTCTTTCGTTAGTTGTATTTATCCATTGCACTGTTTAAAAGGAGCATTAATGGAAGTCTCTTCAGCAAACCATGTTCATTTTTCTTTAAACTTAATGTTTCAAAGTATTATGCCTAATTAGGCTGGCGACCGTTTAGTATTTCATTTACGTGAACTTTGTTACTTTCATTACTTACAAAATTAGTCTTTCAGCTTTCTATTAACTGCATAGTCACGAGATTCATGTTCGATACCCTCTGTCCATTAGGTAAACACACGGTCAAATTTCAAAATTCCTCCCAAAGGATAACATTAGTTGTAAGGGCGTTATACTTAGCAATAACTTGCAGCATATACGTTATAAGTGGTTCGAAACGTGGAATGGGATGAACTCTGTGGCGCAAAAGCGTATATCAAGCAGCAGTTGACCCCCGAGTATCATCCATGCCGTCCTTCTCTAGATATTTACTGTGCTGCTGTAAATCTATCCATTACAACAGTGTACAATGACTCTGCACCCCATATGAAATCAGGTGAGACATCCATTTATCTAGAGCACTCCACCGTTCAAAACTTTTTCGAGCTACATATGATGCTATCCATTGTGTTGGAAAGACTGAACAGATGGCTGCCTTGTGTTAAAGCTGTGTATAGAGACATTGCAGTGTAAGTTTGAACAGTGAGCGTGTAGACGACTTCAAACAGTGGGTCAGCATGGTGCCGGCGAAAACTAATATACTGCCAATAAGTTTGAGAGAAGTACTACTTTCTGTGCTTACAGGAAGGCACTATTTTCTATATTCCGTACTGGCAACTTTGAATATGGCTGACGTTTGCAGCAACCTGTAATATTAGTAATTTTCGCCTCACAAACATTAATATACGCTCAATAGTACACGCCTGATGGACGAAAGTTATCGAACAATTGTAAAGTAAAAGAAATGAACCATCGCATAGCAGCGACAGAATCTATTATTCTTTATCTTTGCCGTTCTTGCGCGGTGCCTGTAAATTTCTATGTACATGTATCGATTAATGATATAAAAAAGAATTCTGTTGTTTCAAGACAAATGAGGCATTTGGCGCCTCACCTTTACTGTTTGTATTCCATGAAAGGCGGACGCGGACTTGCTGCGTTCCGCAACGGTATTTGATATTTAATGTGAAAATATTGAGTGAATATGCTAATTGTTATTTCTCCAATCAGAAAACATGTAGTTTCTTGTAACTGATTACGAACAGACAGCATCAAGAGGACATTTTGACTGTTATGTATAAAGTACTTAACCACAATGGTCATCTATTGTAATTTAATATGAAAAGTTACGTAGCATTAAAAAGAAGTGTGTTAAAGATAAATGTGCTTATTTTAGTAAATTAACCTTGATGATTTCCATCTCCTCATTTACTCAATTGATAATTATTTTGTGTTAGCTCATCACCAGAAATTACGATCACGCTGATGGGCCGAACGCAGCATGAGGCAGAATGAACATTATCGTTTTCCTATTATTTCTGAACCAATTGTTTTTTTTAATTGTGTAGTGTTGCATTTCTTTTAAAGTCTATAAATCTTCTGATCCCTTAGTGTTGTTCTGGGTATGACTACATCGCGAATATAAAAATGCACAGAAATGATGATGTTTCTCTTATTCAGGTATTTAATGTTCAACGTATGTTATTATAATACTGTAATAAATCCCTGATTCTGTTGCCAAGTGGCCCACCAAAATATTCACTTTTTCTACATTTTTTCAAAAAAAACACACAATAACAATTCTCTTGTTTTTATTCTTTTGTGCCCCAAGAGCAACGCTACACGCGCTACAAACCGTATACACAAATTTGAAAAATACGTAAAAATCTGCCAACCGGTTGCATAAGTTTTCTATATACCTTGACCAAGTTTCGTCATCTCTAAGGGTGACTTCATCAGAAGGTAAGGTAATTACATGAAGGACATATCGTCAAAGATGTACAGTGATTTAAGGGCTAAGTTGCTCAAGTCATACATTAAAACATAAGACATTATTTTCTTCAAAAAGTCAAACATTAATACATAAGTAACACCGGTGTGGTGTGAGGAGACTGACTGTGTGGCAACTAGTCTCGCTGCCAAGTAAGTAAAGTTAAAATTTATCAAAACACGAAGCAGCGATAATGACAGAATCAAAGACCGATTACAATTGTCGGGAAAGACATTTATTACGAATGTGCAGTAAGGCGCAGACAAATGAACAAAACACATCATTCACTTTTTTGTATATGATTTTGTTTCACTCTCTCGTATTTAGAAGGATGATCAAGTCAAGAAGTAATTGGATTGGTCTGCCCCGTCAGTCACTTTGCATCAGCTGATGCCATGTCCGATCCGACTTTGTTTAAAGCGGCAGAACATTTTGTATTGACATGACGTCGGTTTACAAATTTTGGACCCCCGAGTCAGTCAGGGGCGATTCTACAAGTCGGTCAAAGGGGGGGGGGCTAATGGTGGGGCGGGGGGGGGGGGGGGGTGCGGGATGGGGTTTGGGGGAATGGAATATATCGTTTAACAAAAGCAGAGCTGGGGTCCTCCACCGACAAACTGGTAAAATTTGGTGTTACTTATAGTTGGTTTTGGTAATTGTTTTGGTGTTCAGGGTAAAAAATGTGTATTGATAAATAATAAGACGCACATTTTAAGTTAAATGATATTTGTTGGTTTAGGTGGTAAGCTATTTGTCGCTCTTATTATTTTGTTAAAATGTGTTTGAAATACATTGCAACCTAAATTCCTAGATAATTATAAAAAATATTATTGAATCTGTTGGAGTAATATATTCGCTGATTTCTGAAGTTATTTTATCCAGTGTGATTTGACACTCCATTTGGGGGAGGGAGGGGGGGGGGGGGCTACGGCGCCCATAGCCCTCTTCTTACCACTGCCCCTGTCCTCATTTAATTCGAGTCAATTCCCTTCTTGCATATCATCCATCATCTCAGCTTCGGATAATGCTTCACCTTCAGCTTTGTCTTTCTCACATGGTCTACCCGTGTTCTATACCTTACCAATTCCCATCAAAAATACACAATGACACACAGCAAATATACACAAACATACATATATACACATCACAAATATAAAACACTACTGCCTAATCACTGACAAATTAATCTTAACTCTTTCATTTGAAGTAAATGAAACACAGTCACATGAATCTGTTCATGCCTTGGCAATGACACACCATACGCACATTTCTGCTCTAAGTCGCTTAAAAGGTCGATTTAAACTTCCTGCAAACTTTATATACACCTTAAAACTAAGGCACTGTAAGCACACTTTGTACTACTTCACTTAGAAGATTGTTTTTTAGCTATCTAAATCTCTATCTTTACTTTAACACTGAGACATCTTAAGAACACTTCCTTATGTCACGTAAAAAATAGATTTTAACTAGCAGAAACGTTACCACGGCGTATAAAATTTCAGAATTTATACAGAATCATCAAAGAAGCTATCTTTCATTTACTTTAAGTTAAGCTTCTTGCATGACTCCCAGATACCTAATTGCCTGATTTTTTGTAATCGTATCCTTACCTTGATTAATTTTTTGTTGCTTCATGCGTCTCGCCAGTTCTAAGTACTGTATTCCAGTTGTAAGTAATTCCAGTAAATAGTTTACTTCAGTTTCTCCTTTTGCCCCGCCTATGTATATACAAACCCAGTTGTGTAGATAGTACATGAAAAAGAACACATTGTATATTACAAACATATACAAACAGGTAAATACATACAGTAATTCAAGCCCCATGGTGGGTGCCATTTTATTAATTTTTTTTAATTTTTTTATAGTGATCGTATCTCTATATCAGTAAATGAAATAATGTGAATTGGGTTATTTTAGATACTCTTTACTACCAGTGTATCTTTTTTATTATTTACGATTCAGAGTGAAGCGTCTAAATGTATGCCACATAACTACGTATGTCAGAATTACAAATATACTTATTATCTCAGCGATTTGTCACAGATGAAAAGCATGAGAAATTAACTGTATTGGAGTCGCGTTGTGAATATTGTGTGCAACTGTTAATAATTTCTTGTTCTTTCTCTTTAATTCTTCAGAAGCTATTAGTAAAACATAGACCGAGAAGTAGCTTAAAGAAATCACTGAACTGTAGTCCTAGTAGATTTTTTTCATATTACTAAAACAACTGTAATTGCTATATTTGAAATTTATTTGCAGAGTACGTATATGTCGTACTTGCAGCCATATCTCGTGCGGGAAGCTATAAAACAATTTTTTATTAGCTGAGTACAAGAGAGAGTGTCAGAGTTATTATCTGTGAATTACATTGTTATTTAAACCAATAGTTTTTTATTAATTGAGATTCCCAGGGGCACACGGTACACAGTCCTACCAGACAGGACGCTTACAAAAACAAATCTGCTTAAGTTTTTCATGAAGAAATTCAACATTCCGAGGTATGTTTATGCGGAATACATTATCGAAGACTATGTGGAAATCAGGACAATGTGCCATTGTGAGTCTGGATGTAGGAGGAGGACTTGGAACTCACTGGGTACCATATGCTAAAAAAAAAATACAGCAGAGTTCCGCTAATCCGAACTCCGGTAATCCGAACGTTCGGTTAATCCAAACATGAAAAATGTTAGTGTAAGCATGGAACTCTGTGCAGTAAACTGCTGTACATACACACTATTTTAATTTACACAGTACAGTAAACATGTATTATAAAAACTGACAAGAAAACATTAGATTTAAGCAATGCATAACAATGAAAGAAAAGCTGTCAAACTTACAAAACTACAACGGACATTTTATCCCTACTTTTTAGATGACAAAGTCATTGTTTTTTGGCTTAATGATGACAGTCTGTTATATGACGCATAGTTGCACCATCGTCTCATAAACATCAAATCAGCAAGTGTAGCAGTGGACTGTTGCTCCAAATAACGTAGCGCGAGGTCAAGGGCTTCTGCAGCGTCGCTGTGTGGCGCCAGCTCTCCATTGTCACTTTCAGGCTCATTGTCACTTCCGTCACAGTAGTCCACTTCTTCATGGTCTAGAGTCACAGCAGCAACTAAATCAGCGTCATTAAGGTTCTCCACGCGTGCCCCATCGCTACCATCCACTCAACTACGTCTCCTTCACCACCTTCTTCACACCTAGCAATTGTCTGTATCGTTTGTAGTAGATTTTCCTCTTCATTTTCAACTAGAGTGTCCAGAAATTCAAGAGATATTCACAGTTTTCTTCACGATTTTCTCAGAGTATTTTCTGAAATATTCTGTCATGCCTCAGCGGCCCAATAAACAACATCCTTCACATTGGTCTTTTTCATTTTGCCCACTAAAGGAATGTTATCATCTTGCAACAGCATTCTTAAAAATTGTTTTCTGTAAATCAGTTTCAATGTTTGCAGTACACCCTGGTTCATCGGCTGTAGAAGTGGTGTAACATTCGGCAGCAAAAACTTCACCACAATTTCTCCATCACATAATTCCTCAGTGCTGGGGCGAGATGGCGCGTTATCAATCAAAATGATTGCACGGGGAGACAAATTATTTTTGTTTGAAAACCGTCGAACAGAGGGAACAAACTGGCCGTGAAACCATTCTGTAAAGATCTTACCGTACAGTCATGCTTTTTTCTGGTTGCGATAATATACGGACAGGGACTTCATGTTGTGATTACCAGCAGCGTTGCTGCACGCTAATGAAGTCACACGGTCTTTGCACATTTTAAAACCAGGAGCATGGTTTTCTGCTTTTGATGCCAGGCTTTTTGTTGGCAATGCCCTAAAAATTAAGATCATTCTCGTCAGCGTTATAAATTTGTTGGGAAGAATACTTCCCCCTCTTATCATTCTTTCAAACCGACCCAAGTATTCCTTCGGTGCATCATGGTCGGAAAGAAGCTGCTCTACAGTATTTGTTAACTGACGGATTCCATGACGTTTTTTGAATCTGTTCAACCCGTACTCACACTAAAAGACTCATCACCATTCATTAACTTGTTCAGGTAAACAGCCTTCTCCTGAACCAGTGCTCCACACAAAGGAGTTCCCGTTTCTCTTTCCTGCGTAAACCAAAGGAAAAGAACTTCATCCACTTTATCGTACTGGGACTGTTTCAAAGTCTGACGAATTTCGAGTGTTTTCCCCGAAGACGTTGCACAGGACTGTTCAAGCTTCACTCGGCTATTTTTCTAATCGCAAATGGTTGCTTTGCCAACACCCAGTTCCGTCGCCAGTTTAGATACATTCTCTCCATTGTCTATCGAATACCATACAACTATTGCGTGTGCCAGCGATCGATAACTAACATAACCAAGCGCTTTGCGAGCCAACTAGCAGTGCACTGACCTGAGACACTACAAAGCTCAAAAATGGCTCAAATGGCTCTGAGCACTATGAGACTTAACATCTATGGTCATCAGTCCCCTAGAACTTAGAACTACTTAAACCTAACTAACCTAAGGACATCACACAACACCCAGCCATCACGAGGCAGAGAAAATCCCTGACCCCGCCGGGAATCGAACCCGGGAACCCGGGCGTGGGAAGCGAGAACTCTACATCACGACCACGAGCTGCGGGCAGACACTACAAAGGTCTCAATGCACAGCAACAAGGGCAGGGCCATTGTTACCAGATTTGTTACCATGGTGTACCTACTTATCTGCTTGGTATACCTCATTCTAGAAACTCGTCACCGTAATTCCGGCTAATCCGAAAAAATCGGTAATCCAAATAAGGTCCGGTCCCAATTAGTTCGGATTAACGGGACTCTACTGTACAAATAACGTCTACTGTTTCGTCTCATTCGGAGACCTGCGAACCCCAGAAGAATGACAACGATACTTCACACGCAGAAGACATGTGTTCTACAATTCTCGACGCTATCAAAACTTTAATACTTTCCTGTGTGGTTATCTAAATATCATGTTCCTCCTGACGTTTACACAGTGGCAGACTTTTCATATAGGACCACTAGGCACAGGCCTAGGGGCGGCACCTTAAAGGGGGCGGCATTTTTTGCTCTGTAACCATTTTGAACTTTTACGTTTTAAAATAACTGCGCTTACAAACGACAAAAGTTTTTAATATTGTTAAACAACTTGCTAGTTTAAATATGTCTTAAGAACTAAATTCGACGACATAACCTTGAAAATATACATAGTTTACTTGGTGACTGAATGGAAATTTAACATCGGGTCTCTGTCTGGTATCATTTTCATGATTGTTCAAAATATTTTGAAGTAAGCTGTCAGGACGGAAATCTACAATACAATGTTTGAAACGTAAATTATTATTATTATTCCGAGAAAGTTGTCGTCTTCTACTTAAACCCACCATTCTTTCCCCCTGAAAACCGGGACCCCTGAAAAACTGTGATAAATTAATCAGCACTTTCTTAAACACTGTAACAGTTGTGGGTCTCAGTGTGTAAAACCTGACTCTACTTAGATTTCTTGTAGAAATTACGGGCAGTATCAAGTCGACCCTCCATAACTGTAAATAATATGAAAGCTCTATGGTCTTCAATATCTGAGCTTTGATTTGACACCTGTTTAACAAAACATGTTGATACTGGGAATGTTTTACATTTTTAAACATATGTTTATACGAAAAGAACATAAGAAGAATATCTAATAATGTGTAAAATATACTTCACAACAGTTTAAAATTTTATTTATTTGTTTACTTAGTTATTTCTGGGGGGAAAACAGAAGAAGAAACCAACTTTCGTTTCTCTCATTTATTGTGCTGCAGTAGTTGTCTTCTCTGTCCACAAAAACCGCTAAAATGCTATAAGAATAAGTGGGATAAGAGTCGATCTAGCACACCTCACTGCAAGAAACTGCAAAAATTATTTGCTTTTTAAATTAGAACGACAGTGTCAAGTATATTCAGAACATATTTGCGTCCCAGCTAAAATTCCGGCGACACGGGGAACAGAAGTTTGGCGAAATAAAACAGTAAAAAAATATTAATAATAATAATATTTTAATTTTGGGTTTTTTTGTTGAGATAAAATAACTGGTTTTTTGAAAGTCTTTTTTTACGGACTGTATTGACCGGCTTGAATGTGGACAAATTCAGTGCTGCGTGAAGCTTTCCTGTAATATAATTTACAATTCCGATTAATAATATTTTTGAATTATGTGTCATTGTTGATTTATTCAGAGTTCTCTCCTTAAACGTAGAATTAGTCCTTCTGCCACAATATTAATTCATTAGTCGCCATCGATGTTCTTGTCTTTGTTGACCGTGCGTATCTTCCTAAGTCGGCATCGGTTTCCTTCACGAAGACGATGGAAACAAAGAAATACAATGCTACGTCGATTTAAATAATTCTCATAAAACTTGGATACTTTTCACTATTTTTTATTCACAAGACAATAAGACTTGCTATGTTCGTTGCACAAATCATAAATACTAACAAGATGGCTGCCTTTCAGCACACACCAAAAATTACGACCATGCCACACAAGGTAACAAGCGAGAGTGTATCTTAACTCCTTCTTGGAGACGTAACTTTAGCAACAGCCCCGGACGGTGCACAAGTCCCGCCCATTCACCCCCCTCCACACCAATCCATATCCTAAGTTCCGCCCATGGTCTGCCACATGTTCCAACATCAAAGTTGTTCGTATCACAGATATGCCAGTCACAACAAGGGAGAAAATCAGTAGTTAGTACAAAATACAGTTTTTCCGGTACCATTGTGAAAAGAATTAGAAATATGTACATTGAATATGCGAGTTGAAAAATCATCAATAAGAAAGAAAAATAAAAATGGTATCCACACTGTCTTTTTTATTTCATGAGCTTTCATCTGCAGTATATCAAAAAATCCGATATTTGTTAACTGCAGTGAGCGCAAATTTCTGTCACCTCGCATAGTGTATGAAATTATCTTGGGAAATATTTTAGTAGTATCGGGCTCACTGCAGTTAACAAATATCAGATTTTTTTATATACTGCAGATGAAAGCTCATGAAATAAAAAAGACAGTGTGGATACCATTTTTATTTTTCTTTCTTATTGATGATTTTTCAACTTGCATATTCAATGTACATATTTCTAATTCTTTTCACAATGGTACCAGAAAAACTGTATTTTGTACTAACTACTGATTTTCTCCCTTGTTGTGACTGGCATATCTGTGATACGAACAACTTTGATGTTGGAACATCTCTTGGTTGGTGTGGATGGGGGGGGGGGGGGGGGTAAATGGGCGGGGCTTGTGCAAATGTCGGGGGCTGTATGAAAACAAAAGTGAATCAGATATTGACATCACAGAGATTAATTTTTACATTCTTCTTACTTAATTCTTAGGCGCAGCATTTAAAGTGCAGTATCACTATGCGTCATAAAGTGTCATTACAACTGCCCCCCTATTGTATACTGTCACGAGAAAATTTTATTTGGTTGACAGGATACAGTAGTCGACCTTGCAATTGATAGTTTCGGGGGTCTTTTATTTCCAAACTTTATTTTTACTGTCTCATTTTGACGGCACTGTGAATTCTTTCGTGTTACTGAGTGTGTGTCTTGCTGATGCTAATCTTTTCGAACCTTAATCCTAATATACAAACATTTGATTTATACTGAGAAAACAACATCATATAGTAAAGTTTATACAATAAAATATACAAAGAATACAACGTTATTTACAAATATTTCCTTCCTCCTCAGAGGTGAAAATTAAGTCCGTGTATTGCTTTCCGTTTTTATTCTGGGGCAGCTAGCCTTGTTCGCTGGCCCCATTGTTGAATATGGGCGGGCGATATGCGCGCCTGATTGTTTAGTCGTCCGTTAGTGGGCAACGTTGTCTGATTGCGCACCAGCGTAGTAAATCTCCAGCGTGCGGATGCCATCTATATTTCCGAACCTCAGTATGGGTGTGCTTTTTTGCAGCTGCCTCCAGTACTTTGACCGGATGCGTCGAGGTACATTTGAATATATTCCCTGAAGAACACACCGGTGGAGGGCGGTACCATCGATGCAGATCCAGGTAAGGAGCTTACCATGTCAAACTTGTTTGGCATTGTCTCCTCTTATTGTGTCGCCATGTTCGTTTGACGATACAAGCTTCAATTTTCGATGTCACTTGCTTAGGCTCGCTGACACTTGCAACAGCGTGCTATTTGGCACAATTTTGATTTCTGTACACCAATTTGATCGCGAATATTGCCATCGACACTTTCTTTTTCAGTACACTTTTCCTTCACATAATCACTTTTTACATTTTTGTACCAAGATTCATTCCCCTCGATACTTCTGGTCAATGCACACAAGTATTTACAAAATTGTAAGTCACGGGACTTGGCATGAAATACAAAATACATCACATACAATGGAATAACATGTAACACTTACAATACATTATTTACAGGAAAAATTATCGACGAAAATTGCAAAATTTTTGACCACTCATAGTGGCGATTTTATCTTGTATTTTACTGACGCACACCTTTTGCCATTAATTGGTTGGAAGAAATGAGTCCTTTGTTTTCATTCTTGAACTCGTGTGTAAGTTTAAGGTTTACCTTACGTTACGTATTCTTCATACACAACGATATGCATCAGCGGTCAGAAAGGACATCTGAAACCGCTCCACTAAAGCTTGGGAAGAGAAATATCTAGCTTCTACTTACGATCATGGCAACGACTACGTGTATTCTACTGTTTCTACGTGTAAAATCTGAAAAAATATATGAAAGAATCATTTGTATGTAGCTTAACCCTAATATGTACAGTGTTTCGCGCTTGAGCACGCTCTGGTGTGAGTGTAAATCATTCTTCCTAATAAAATTCCTTACACTACCATGAATGTTTAAATATAAAAACTTTTCAGTTCAGTATGTACGTAATGTTACTATGTGCAGTATGTCATAATATTGGCACGTCCTTGTGTGCGTGTTTCATCTTCACTTCTGCAAGTTTATAGGCGTCTTACGTTATCATAAGAAAAATATAAACATTTTAAGGCATCGGTTGTGCTGAAAATCCATGTACACGAATAATCCGACTTTCATAACTCTAATCCAGCATAAAATTCTGTGTGACGGTTTTTGTTTATAGTTCATAAGCGTTTCCTTTCGTTTACAGGTCGTCGATCACATTACTTACCTGCTTCTCGTCTAGTGGCGCTATCAATCTCATCCTTTGTGACTGTAAATCGTGATACGTATGAAAGACGTAATTTTGACATGATTTATCATTTCATGTTTCAAGTGTGTAAAGTAATTTATAACTTCTTATGCATACGTGAGTGAAGTATCGCTAACGTTGCATCGTGTTTCAGGTTTTTCGTATTTTATCGTAAACTCGTAGAGTCTTACGGTTTTAATTACGTTGTTTCTTGACGTTAGGTATACATGCTTATACGAGGTTGTCTTAGAATTTAATTTTTCCTTAATACACTTCTATGCTTATACGAGGTTGTCTTAGTTTAATTT